>NW_008422741.1:0-313 GCF_000622305.1 Nannospalax galili | reverse complement strand
AGAAAGAAAGAAAGAAAGAAAGAAAGAAATCAGCCATGGTGATACACACTTGTAATCCCAGGACTTGGGAGGTAGAGACAGGAGGATTAGGAGCTTAAGATCATCTAAGGCTATAATCAATGAAGCCAGCCTCGATAACATGAAACTTTGTCTCAAAAAAAAAAAAAAAAAAGTTTAGAGAAATATTCATTTTCCAGGTTTAATAATTATTTAGCCAGTCTTAAAGAAACTGCTATTCCTAATTGGTAAAGAAGGCACAAAGTGGGGCTGGAGAAATGGTTCAGCAGTTAAGAACACTGTTCTTGCAGAAGAC
>NW_008422740.1:0-313 GCF_000622305.1 Nannospalax galili | reverse complement strand
TGTGTGTGGTGAGTTCTTTCTCTCTTGCTCTTTCAGGATAGTCTCTGTACTTGACTTTCAAAATTTTAAATTATGATGCAGTTGATCCCTTTCCACCAACCCAATTTGAAATTTCATAGAACCTCTTGGATGTATAACTTAATGTTCATCAGCAAATCTGAGAAATTTTGGTGATTGTTCCTCCAAGTATTTTTTAAATTCCTCACTCAGTAGTCTTTGTCCTCTCGTTGTGTCTATCTTCCCGTGCTTCCGAGGACGGTGCATTCATTGAGGCTCACCCTGGTTTCTTCTTTCTATTTTCTTCCAAGGAGGC
>NW_008422739.1:0-313 GCF_000622305.1 Nannospalax galili | reverse complement strand
TGTTAGGAAAGGTCGATGATCACACCTCTCTTCTGGTATGATGCTTTCCAGTACTATGAAAGTAGCCTTTTGAGATGAAGCATTCAAGTCAGTACCAACTTGATTGTTTTACAACTCCTGTGTATAGTATGTTCAGGAATAGTGCCTTGCCATAAAGTTCTGGTGGGTAACCAAGAGCAAGGCAATGGCCAGAGTTCAGCATTTTCAAAAGAGAGAGTCCATTCCTGGCACTGAGATTTTTCTTTCCTTGCTTATGGTGTTTACTACTGGCAATGTCCCTGTGTTATGGGGTTACTGTTTGAAATCCTTTTTT
>NW_008422738.1:0-313 GCF_000622305.1 Nannospalax galili | reverse complement strand
TCTCATAGGGTTTCTAAGTCATCACTTTTCCCTCTAGGTTTCCTGCCCCCCCCATTCACTCATCTCCACTATTTTTTCTCCCATTCAGCTTCCCTCCTCCCTCCCTCCCTAGTCAGAGGGCCCCCATTATTCCTACCCTGCCCCAATACCTCCTGATTGCCACCATCTTTCCTCTCCTGACTTCCCTCCCTCGCTACACTAGGGTCCCCTCCTCTCCTCTTTGCCCATTACTCCCACCTTTTCCAACATCCTCTTGTAACACCTGTTCCTTACTATCCTCCTTTCTGGTTGTTTCTTTTCCTTTACATCAATG
>NW_008422737.1:0-313 GCF_000622305.1 Nannospalax galili | reverse complement strand
TGTTTGGTTACTGTCTTAACATTCATGCCACTATTACATCAGTGAGTCTGTCTTGCCAGGCCAGTTGTAATTGTAGCTGTGTAAGACTGATGATTACTTTTCACTTTTGATAATGTGCATAGCATCTTCCAACACTATGATAGTAGGAATGAAGCTTCCAACTCAGGATAAGCTTGATTTCTCCATGTTTTACAACTCAAATATGGAGTGTCTTCAGCAATAGTTTCTTACCATCCAGTTTCTGGAGGATAAGCAAGAGCAATGGCAATAGCCAGTGTTTGGGGGTCTCTGGGGCCCCAACAACCAACAACTC
>NW_008422736.1:0-313 GCF_000622305.1 Nannospalax galili | reverse complement strand
TCTTTCTCATTCTCTCACTCTCGCTCTTGTTCTTGCTCACTGTCACCTTCAACCCCCTATCCAGAAACTTGTTTCCTGACCTTGCATTTTCCAGATGTCGGAAGATCTGTCGAAGACTCCTGTCTATTGACCGGAACATATATTCCTGAGTCCAGCCCATAGGAAGTCCTGAAACACTGAATGCAGCAGAGTGTGTCAGTGGAATTGAAGTGACGTTAAAATACCAGTAAGTCAACCAATAAGAATAGAGATTTAGGGGCTGGAGAGATGGCTCAGCAGTTAAGGGCATTGCTCTTGCAGAGGACTCAGGTTC
>NW_008422735.1:0-313 GCF_000622305.1 Nannospalax galili | reverse complement strand
TCTACCTGATGACCTTATATCCATGCTCAGATGCCAAGGAGCTCAGAAAGTGATCAACTGTGACCAGTAATAATCAGATATATAGAGATTAGAAACACGTGTGCATCATAGTGTCTACTGTATTAACAATGAATTTTTCTGTATGAAACTATTTTAATAATGAAATGGAGATCTTCTATAAAGTTTAAAACCTCATTTAATTTTATGTCTTATAGGGGTTATGTGGAGTACAATATTGTATAACTGTATCAATTCAACTGTTAATCTAAAAATTTACAGCCAATTTTGAAAGAGATGCATCTTAACTCTGGAA
>NW_008422734.1:0-313 GCF_000622305.1 Nannospalax galili | reverse complement strand
AAAAAAAAATGAAGGGAAACATGGGAGAGCTTTGGAACACCATGAAAAGACCTAACCTTTGGATTATGGGAATAAAAGAAAGAGAATTCCATAAACAATATTTTCAATAAAATCATGGAAGAAAATTTCCAAAATCTAGAGAAAGAAATACCTAATTAGGCACAAGAAGCTTACAGAACACCAAATAGACAGTACAGAAAAGAACTCTTTCTCAGGCAGGAGAGATGGCTCAGCAGTTAAGACCACTGACTGCTCTTACAGAGGACCTGGGTTTGATTCCCTCACCCACATGGCAGCTAACAACCATCTGTAA
>NW_008422733.1:0-313 GCF_000622305.1 Nannospalax galili | reverse complement strand
GGAGGAAAAGGGAGAAAGGGGTCAGGGTTTCTGAAAACAATCCTTGAGCTATAAATACACTATGGCTAAGCTTCTAAGATGGCTATTTTATCCAAAATGGGGTCAGTTTGGTCAGTACAATGTGCCCACACAACTGTATTTCATAAGGGTCTGAGCCATGCTGGAGTGGGCCTGGGGTGGGTGTCCATTTAGATGTTCCCACAAACCTGCATTTTATAAGCAGCTGGGGTAGGCTAGGATGGGATGACCTGGGTATCCATGCAGATGGGTAACAAACATGTATTTTACAAGTTTCTATGCTGGGATGGGGTGG
>NW_008422732.1:0-313 GCF_000622305.1 Nannospalax galili | reverse complement strand
TTTTTTTTAATGGGGATATATGGGTTCTGTGCCATTGGAACTGATTTTCAGTATATGTGGTTTGGAACCCAGATAAGGATGATCTTCTGTTCATTATCTTTTTATGTGTTTTAAATTAATGTATAGCAAAATGAAATTTCTGGTGTATTATATGAATTTTGATTCACCTGCAGAAATGGTAAAAGTTTGAGATCATAAAAGGTCAGTGCCAGCTAGGGAGTGGTGTGGGCTGGAGTGCTAGTCTGTTGAGATTTGTGATGACAGAATATCCTGTTTTAGGGAACACAGCACAATTCTAAAGAGGGTAATCTGC
>NW_008422731.1:0-311 GCF_000622305.1 Nannospalax galili | reverse complement strand
TTTTCATAGGCTATAGTACCCAGGTTTTATGGTTTTGATATGGTTCACATATTGGAAGCATGGTCTCCAGTACTTTGATGTCAATAGTTATGATCTCTAAGAACTAGAATCAGGGGATGTCACTGTGTCCCTGAGGATGCGCCCTTAGGAGGGATTCACCCAGGATATTCAGGACTCGTTAATTTCTGTAAGAAGATTGTTATAAAAAAGTAAGAGTAACTTTTCCTTGTTTTCTTTCTCTGGTTTCCTTCATTGTGTGATATTTCTCTTACACCACACACACACACACACACACACACACACACACACAC
>NW_008422730.1:0-313 GCF_000622305.1 Nannospalax galili | reverse complement strand
TTTTTAAAAAGAATATTAATGCACACAAATAAATAAATAATAAATAGAATATTAATGCCTCTCTCAACTCTTATCAGCAAAGCTTCCTCATGCAACAGATAGTAATTAATACAGAAAGTCACAACTGGCCAAAATGTACAGAATAAGAAATAGTACAGTGCATGTTCCAGGATTGGACTCCTATTTTAAACCTCTGCCATTCAGAGCTCAGGGACCACTGTGAAAGAAGGGGTGGAAAGACCATAAGAGCCAGGGGTGGTGCATGATCACAAGGAAACAGTTTTCCAGGCAGCTGGGAACTTGCTCATATGAA
>NW_008422729.1:0-313 GCF_000622305.1 Nannospalax galili | reverse complement strand
GGGAAATTACAGTCTTAGGAGGATGTGGGGGTTAATGTGAATCGTCAAGGTAACAGGACCTAGAATCACCTAGACACAAACTTCTGGGATGACTGTGAAGGAGTTTATAGAGTAACTGATGGAAGACCCACCCTACAGAGGGTGACACCACTCCATGGACTGGGGTCCCAGGCCGCATGAAAAGAAGGAAGTGCGCTGTGCGGAACCCGGGTAATCATCATCTCTGCTTCCTGATTGGATACTGGTCAGCTGCCCCAGGCCCTCGCCACCATGGCTTCCCCATCGAGACCGATCGTACCTTTGAGCTGAGTGT
>NW_008422728.1:0-313 GCF_000622305.1 Nannospalax galili | reverse complement strand
GCATACAGAACAGGAAGTATGACAGAGATGAGGAGATGCAGGTAGGGATATAGGAAGGAGTCAGTGACTGATTCTATATGAAGCAGTCATTAAGGCCTAAGCAAGGAGTCACACAATACAGTTAAATGCTTTTAATGGAGCACCTGGCCTGATGTAAGAATAATGTGTGAGACAAAAATGCCAATTATGAAATTCAAGTCATTTTCCAGCTGAGAAATGATGATGATGATTGGTGGGGAAGCACAGGTGGATGTGAGATAATACTCAGGTTTCTGACTTCAACTGCATGCATTACTGAAGTGAACAAGGATTG
>NW_008422727.1:0-313 GCF_000622305.1 Nannospalax galili | reverse complement strand
CTTCCTGTTCATCAACAGGAAGCAGGGTGCGCCTGTGCTGTTGCTTTCATGCCTAGCCTCCTACACCCCAGCACGTGTAAAAGCTTTCATTTGCTTTGGACAACTAATATGATCAGAATTATTCAAATTATATAATAAAAAATAGACAATTTAACCATTCTGTTTTTTATTTTGTCACAAAATCCAGGTAAGGACCTGGTGGCTCATGAGAAAGTCCACTGTCTTTTCCTGTGCCCTCTTGGATATAAGAATCTTGTCACTTCTCATTGGAACCATTACAGCTCAGCTTTATTAAGAAATGGAACACTCATTT
>NW_008422726.1:0-313 GCF_000622305.1 Nannospalax galili | reverse complement strand
GGGGCGGAGAGATAGCTTTGTTCTAGGGTGTGACGCCTTGTAGGTTTCTTATGCTCCACTGGTTGGCCTACACCTGTGTACATTAAGACAGCACTAGTTAGACTCAGTGAGTTATAGAAATATGAAGACACGAAGTTGGGAGGGGGAGGTAGGAAACAGGGGTCTGGGAGGAGTGGTGGGAGGGAAGGGCAGATTGATTAAAATACATTGTATACACATATGAATTCTGAAAGGAAATATAAATTTAATAAATACATTTTAAAAAGGAAAAAAAGGTAAAAGGAAAGAACTGACTCCTTCAAAATGTTGTCTT
>NW_008422725.1:0-313 GCF_000622305.1 Nannospalax galili | reverse complement strand
GATGGCTATCTATGATCCTGCAATCATTAATGAGGACCAAAGCTTATTTATCTGTGGTAAGATGCAATTTACCTCAATTTCAACTGAAAACAAAAATACTTATCCTAATGAAGAAGCTTAAAAACAAGATTCTTAATGATCATCCATACAAAAGCAACTTCATTTCTTCCCTCAACCCCAAAGTAAGTCACTTTCTAGAAACATGAATATGATAGTTCAGTTGGAAATTCATGGTCATTGTGCTCTGGTACAAACAGATTTAAACTCTTCAGCCCATGGCACTTGCATGGATCTCATTAAAAGAAAAAAAAAA
>NW_008422724.1:0-313 GCF_000622305.1 Nannospalax galili | reverse complement strand
ACCCTTATTAGCCAGGGTGAGAGGGGCTGTTTGTATTTATCCTCCAGGGGAGCATAAACCCATTTGAGTTCCTGAAAGTTATGTTCATCCAGTGGAGGCCAACCTTGATGAGACCGATGCTGATTCTACAGGTGCCAGCAGCAATCATCTTGATGAACCTTGCCCTGAGTGAACAAACGGTCTGGAGCCAGCCTTCACTGTTGGCCTTCGACCACTGACTTCGATCTTCCAGATGCTTTGATGTGGGGAGGTTGTGTCACTGCAACAGCGCTTCTGCAGGAGCAGGTTGATGCCTTATGGATGATGCAACAAG
>NW_008422723.1:0-313 GCF_000622305.1 Nannospalax galili | reverse complement strand
AGAAAATGTGGGTTATTTGCATATTCATGGACCAGAACACGTCTATTACAGATCATAATGCAGGTTGAAAAGGAGTAGGGTGAATCACACAGCAGTATGTTGATGTCCAAGTCCTAATCCCAATGAAATGCATTCCATTTCCCATCCCTAATCCCTGTGCAGACAAAGCTCTTCCCTTAGAGAACGAAGGTCCCAATGGACAAGCTGCTTCCCTTAGAGAACGAAGGTCCCAATGGACAAGCTGCTTAGACTGGGCCACAGGGAATGGCTCATGGACCACCTATGCTTGCTAGGGGTCAACAGTGTCCTTGAT
>NW_008422722.1:0-313 GCF_000622305.1 Nannospalax galili | reverse complement strand
TCACCTTGACAGAAGAGATCCCCAGATGGCTGGTAAATCATTGCTTATTCTCAATACTTCAGCAGGCACTAAGCCCATCCCTCTTCTGCTGAAAGGAAAACACAAGTGAGTAGACCAATGTTAGAAAGATTGAATTACCTCAGGTTTCTGTGTGGTTCTTTCTGGAAGAGAATGGTCTATGGACTGGTATACTGATGAAGATCTGCCTTCTGTGTGGGTGGGCACCGTCCAGTAGATGGAGGTCCAGATGGACTGAAAAAGCAGAAGCAAGGCAAATTGTTGCTCCTTTTCTGTAGCTAGGTTGCCATTTTTT
>NW_008422721.1:0-313 GCF_000622305.1 Nannospalax galili | reverse complement strand
CTTTTTCCTCTAACCCATTGATAAATCTGGAATTTAATGTTGGCATTTTCTGATCTTTTCAGATGGTTTTCAGCCAATTACTAGGATTTATATTCTTTTCTCAAATGTTCATTAAATAGATTGTTGCCTGAGCATTGAGAGGTTGCAGTTGTCTAATTATAGCTCCAGAAATTGTAACTGAATTCTTATAAAAGCAAAGAAAACTGTGAATACAAGACCAACAGCAACTATAATTGTCCCAGTTGTAATATAGCACTTGCCATCTTGAGAAATGTTAAAATGTATTTAAAAGACATCTTAGAATTGAATGCAT
>NW_008422720.1:0-313 GCF_000622305.1 Nannospalax galili | reverse complement strand
CATATGAGAGTCCCTCATGTGTAGAAGTTTAAGACCTGGGGTATTCCAAAAAGAGTGAAGGGGGTCAGGAAAGGATAGGGGTCCCAGGAAGGACAGGAGGGACCAGGCAGACTACCTCGGACTCTGGAAGAAGTAGGGTTGGTGAAATGACTGGAGATTCCCTAGTGGCCAGTTAGTTGGAATCTGGTGTATCCAAAAGGGATGTAAGGTGTCCGGAGGAGATAGACAACCCTGACAGGATGGCATGAGAGCAGTGGGATCCTGCCGCGCCAGCACGTCAAGCTCCGAGTATTCTGGGAAGAGGGCGTCAGGA
>NW_008422719.1:0-313 GCF_000622305.1 Nannospalax galili | reverse complement strand
ACAGGGTTGTGCATTCAGCAAACTGAGGGCAGCCTTGAGACTGGCACCCCAAGCGCATCTCCTCTCTGAAAGGGGTCCTCAGACATAGAGTTCAAACTCTCAGGACAGTCAGAGTGATGAGAAGGTGCAATGTGGATCTGGTAAAGCAGAAGGCACATGCACTTGTGAGGATAAAAACTAGCTACATTAGAAACCTGGGAGCTAGTCAAAAATCCATCAGGATTCAAGATCCATCATAAATAGCTTGTAAGTACAGTCCACCATGCAAGTCATCCCAGCTAGATGCTTTGTGTGTTCACACCAGGAATTTTTT
>NW_008422718.1:0-313 GCF_000622305.1 Nannospalax galili | reverse complement strand
TGACCTATCTACTGGTTCTACAAGCCTCTCTTCACCTTTATCTAATTATACTATTGAAATGATCTGTTTGAATTCCTACTTCTGTTTATGTATTAGCATTCACAGTTTTCATAGATTTCAGAGCTGTCTTTCTAGCCCCCAACTCATTTCAGGTAT
The DNA here is from genome assembly GCF_000622305.1 of Nannospalax galili. Classification (NCBI taxonomy): domain Eukaryota; kingdom Metazoa; phylum Chordata; class Mammalia; order Rodentia; family Spalacidae; genus Nannospalax; species Nannospalax galili. The sequence goes on along the minus strand of NW_008422718.1, from coordinate 157 downwards.
CTAAAGAAATTGTCAAAGCCAGGCGTGGTGGCACACGCCTGTCGTCCAAGCACTTGGGAGGCAGAGGCAGGCAGATGTCGGTAAGATCAAGGCCAGCCTGGTGTACATAGTGAGTTCTAGGTCAGCTGAGGCTGCAGGGAGACCCTGTCTCAAAAAG
>NW_008422717.1:0-313 GCF_000622305.1 Nannospalax galili | reverse complement strand
GCCTGATTTACAAAGGCAAACATTACAGTCTGCGCTGATTCCTCCACCTCCGGGTCATATGGAGTAAATCGCTGGAAGACATCTTAAATCTCTCTAAGTATGCAGCTGGGCTCTCTTCTGGCCTGTCTGACATCATAGACCTTAGACATTAGCAGGCTTTTGAGCTGCTATCTTGAGACCCACTAACAGAGCCTGGTGATAGACTAGGAGCCTCTCCTTACCTTCTGCCATGCTATAGTCCCAGGTGGGGCAGGTGGAGGGAAAACTGACATTAATAACCCCTGGGTCTGTGGTAGGGTCCCCGGTGGGGCCC
>NW_008422716.1:0-313 GCF_000622305.1 Nannospalax galili | reverse complement strand
TTCTAATTCTCAAAACAAATCTATCAGATTGGCATGTAAATACATGCCAATTTGTAGAGGAGGGAACTGATGCTTATGGAGTAACCCATGTACACATGAAGATTTGAGCACAGGTCAGTCTGACTCTAAAGCCAGGGCATTTGGCACAATGGCATTTAGATTAAGGAAACCCAGGAACAAAGACACAGCAACTCCGCATCTGCGTTAGGCATGCTTAATGAAAGTTATTGTAAGGAACTAACGAGATGGCTCGGTGGTTTACAGCACTGACTGCTCTTGCAGAGGACCCAGGTGTGATTCTCAGCACATCTAC
>NW_008422715.1:0-313 GCF_000622305.1 Nannospalax galili | reverse complement strand
GTGCTTGTGGGATGAAGTGGATACTGTACCAATGTCAAAGTGTTATTGCCACGAGATAATAGAGAAAAAAAAATTTCCCCACAAGCATTTCCACCCTGTAAGCAGCGGCAGACATTCTAAAAAGGTTGAGAGCCACCTTACCATTGCGGTCCTCCATCACTTCCATTGTGAGTGGTTTTAACAGGACTTGGCATGCTTTTCCTCTCGTCTTTGTTTTCATCTGGTGGCAGGAAAGTTATTTATGAAATCCTGTGGCAAGTCTAGGCTGCTGTGCATGATATGAGATTGCGCTCCCTCCCCTAACAGAGGCCGG
>NW_008422714.1:0-313 GCF_000622305.1 Nannospalax galili | reverse complement strand
CCCCCTGACGTGCAGATTGTCGTGTCACATGCCCCTTTGACGTGCTAATGGTCGTGTCACCTGCGCCTCTGATGGGCACATGGTCATGTCACCTGCCCCCTCTGACATGCAGATGATCTTGTCCCATGCTCCCTGTGAAGAATAATTGTTCTTGTCACCTGCCCTCTCTAATGTGTACTTGGTCGTGAAACCTGCCCGCTCTTACGTGCACGTAGTCGTGTCAACAGCCCTCTATGTCATGTACATGGTCGTGTCACCTGCACTCTTATTCGTGCACATGGTCGGGTCACCTGCCCTCTTTGATGTGCATGTG
>NW_008422713.1:0-313 GCF_000622305.1 Nannospalax galili | reverse complement strand
TTCAAACTCACTGAGACCCTAGAAGTTTCCATTTTGAAACAGGCTAAAATTCAATAGAAACAAGAATATTTTCACATGCACAGTTTACAAGATGTATTTGCTACATGCTATAGATTCCTGACATTAAATAAGAAAAATAGTATGTATCATTCAGGAAGTTAAAATGTGCTAAATCACAAACCCCTACAATGTACCCTATGTAAGAAGAGTGCATGGACGTTTATTATTTGCTTTATTTTATATTATTCTCTTTTATATTGTAAATATTTCAGGTAAATGCAACTATGAAGACAATGAAAGTCATTTTTATTTT
>NW_008422712.1:0-313 GCF_000622305.1 Nannospalax galili | reverse complement strand
AGTTGCACCCTAGTGAAGGTGGAGGTGGGGGAACCACTTTTGAGGGCTGTCCTCTGGCCTCTACACTCATGCTCCGGCATACGCATGGGCACTCATACACAAGATAAATTACTCTGCCCCTAAAGGATGGTAGATATTCCATATGACCTAGCTATACCATTCCTAGATATGTGCTCAAAAGATTACAAATCAGTGTATCACAGAGATACCGGCAGATCAATGTTTACTGCAGCACTGCTCACAATAGCTAAGTTATGGAACTAACCTAGGTGTCCAACAGCAGAGGAAGGGGTAAAGAAAATGTGGTTTATAT
>NW_008422711.1:0-313 GCF_000622305.1 Nannospalax galili | reverse complement strand
GAACTCCTGCACCTTGGACTGGACTACTTTGACGGTGGAGAGTTTGGAATGCAAAGCCCATTCACAAGTCATCTGGGGGCATCTTTAACCCCACAAATAGGCACACCTTGCCTACCTCTGATTCTGAATTAAGGTTCTTCTGACTAATCACTAAAAGTGTCTTGATTTATGACTTTCCTTTGTCCTGTTACTAACAAAATGTAACTGTTATCACATCCGAACACAGATTTTGGGGTACCCAGAGTCTGTGTTCCTGGGGCCATGGTCACATATTTAGCTCCACAAGAAAGTGTTCCCCCAAAAAAATGTGAAG
>NW_008422710.1:0-313 GCF_000622305.1 Nannospalax galili | reverse complement strand
TGATGGCAGCTGTTTTCTACCATGTTATGGTTGATCTTGAGAGGCACAGCTCTGTGGGAACATAAAAACTAAATGCATTTCCTGAAAACGATAAAAATGGGGTGAAATACGAGTCAGCACGAAAGCACTCATCTCTAGGAGTCATATCATCTGTCTGGCCCTGGAACTGCTACTCATCTCTGAAATGAAGGATCTATTATGTTCGCATTTCCTCATTAGCCCCAGATTACCAGTGTTCTCCTGACTGATTGAAGCAGAGTGGTGGCAAATCAGAGTCAGGGCTATGGAGGACACAGTTTCCTGAATTTTATTT
>NW_008422709.1:0-313 GCF_000622305.1 Nannospalax galili | reverse complement strand
TCAAAGTATCTCTCTTCCTTGTTGGAAATTCTGAAATATCTTTCTCGAGTTCGCCCCACTTGCTTTTGTGAGATTGAGCTCGTCTAGTGACTATGTGTAGATTAAATACCTCCATTATGGGCGGGGTTCCTCTCTCTCTGCATTGCTGAGGCTCTCCGCGGCTACTGGATGCTGGTGACTTTATGGGTCGCTGTGCTTCCAGGCGAGTTCCATTCCAACCTACCGGGCCCTCCCTCTGTGTTTCGCGATCCATCGGCTGCCAGGTCACGAGGGGAGGTGCAAGAACGGCGAAAGCAGGATCTTCGTGAGTGAA
>NW_008422708.1:0-313 GCF_000622305.1 Nannospalax galili | reverse complement strand
TTGTTGCTTTGTTCACCTTTGACTTTTGAGGTTTGCTGAATTGCTCAATACTTAGTATCTGGGCAGGAGTGGGCTCAGAAGAAATACTATTTGTTTTTAATTTTGATCCCCAATTGTGTAGTCAAACCTTTCATTATTTTTTATGCAAATAGAATGTTAATTGAGTACTGCCTTAGGTAAATATGGGTCTTTTTCCTTTTCTTTATATTTGCATACTTTTTATAAGAAAGATAAAAGATTAACAATCCAGGCTTTTTGTTATGCTTGGGTTACTCTAAATTATGAATATTTTGGTATGGAGATTTTTTTAGTT
>NW_008422707.1:0-313 GCF_000622305.1 Nannospalax galili | reverse complement strand
CATAAAATAGAGTTCCTTGGCACAGGGAAAATGGGTCAGTGGGTAAGGAGCATTAACTCTGAAAAGATGGGGACCTAAATTCAAACCCCCTCTACTTACATAAAATACTGGGCATACCTGTCCATGCTTATAACACCAGCATTGGACAGCAGAGACAAGAGGATCCCCAGAGCTCGCTGGTCAGGCAGACTAACTGAAGTGGTGAGCTTCCAGTTTAGTAAGCGGCCCTGTCTCAAGACAGCATGCTAGTGGAGGAAGATAGCAAACACACACACTCACATGCATGCACGAGAGAGAGAGAGAGAGAGAGAGA
>NW_008422706.1:0-313 GCF_000622305.1 Nannospalax galili | reverse complement strand
GTTTACTTGTTGGGCATGAAAAGCTGGTTGGTCTAGCCTTCAGGTTCTCTCCTTTGATTTCATATTGGAGGGGCCAAATTGCTTTTATCTTGCTGTCCAGGAGTTCCCACAGAGGCCCAAGTTGGATGAGGATCAGATGTTCTCAGGGTTTCTCCTAGGATCTGGATCCCTCCAGGAAAGATGCTGGCCCCAGGAAGCTGGGGTCTGGGCTGCCCAAAGATGCGAAGGGAGGCGGGGATGGGAAGAGGCCCCGAGGGCTACCAGGACTAGAGGGAGAAATTGGGTTGGTCTGGATGCAAAGGATCAGAGAGCA
>NW_008422705.1:0-313 GCF_000622305.1 Nannospalax galili | reverse complement strand
CAATATTTTCTGTAACCCCAGTGCTGGACAGTCAGAAAAGGAGGATCACTGAGTCTTGCTGAACATCTAGTCTAGTCAACTTGGTGAGCTCCAAGCTCAGTGAGCTATTCTGTTAAAAAAAAAAAAAGAGATCAATTGGGGAAGATATCTGACATATATATCTGGCCTCCATATGCATACACACTAAAGAATGTATATAAAAGGTAGAAAAATAATAAAATTATGTAAGTAGTAGAAAGAGATATATGATACATAAAAATAATCATAAAATGTATGTTTAGATACAATAATGGAATAATGGAAGTAAAAGTAT
>NW_008422704.1:0-313 GCF_000622305.1 Nannospalax galili | reverse complement strand
AAGAAGAGTCAGTGTTCTTAACCACTGAGCCATCTCTCCAGCCCACTACCTTATTCTCTTAAGACAGTCTCTCATTGAATTTGAAGTTTAGTTGGTGCCAGCAAGGCCCCATTATCCTTCTTTCTATAGTCCTCACATAACTGGATTTATAGGCAGGCATGATCAGATACAGTTTTTTACATGGGTGCTGGGATTCAAATTCAGTTAGTCACTCTTGCACAGCAAACACTAATGCTTACAGAGCTACAGCTCTGGCTTTACTGCCCTGGGATGGTAACATTATTATTATTATTATTATTATTATTATTATTAT
>NW_008422703.1:0-313 GCF_000622305.1 Nannospalax galili | reverse complement strand
GAAACCACTCTCTCTCCAATCTACCTGCAAATATGAAGTTGGTGTGCTGAGTGAACCTAATCCCAGTGTGGCCATTCAACCCTCCCCCCACCCCACTCCAGTTCTTTCTTTTCCGCTGTCGCATAGGAAAGGTCTATGGGCTCTCATCAGAGCTCACCCTTCTCTGTGCACGCTTAACCCCAGTCCCGACTGTTCCTCTAGGGCTTTGTTCCAAAAACTGTCTTCCTTTCTGGATCGTGAACCCACCTATGAGCAGCTACAAAAAACAGCCAGTCAGCAGTATTTTCAGACAGTACCTCTCGGTGCTTTTTAA
>NW_008422702.1:0-313 GCF_000622305.1 Nannospalax galili | reverse complement strand
TTTTCAAACCACAAAACATTATGAAACCCAATTTCAAAAATCCCAGACTATCATCTGAACAAAGTCAAATACAATTCTTTATGAAACAGTCATACAAAATTAAGATAATCTTGAATAACATATAATAGATGAAAACATACGGTAATAAAATCATGCTGAAATTTTTGTTAGAATTACTTGCTTACAGAAGCATGATACCTGAATGGGAGTCATGATATTAAACTGACACTTGTTATACCATGTTGTTTAGACAAATTTCCTAAGTTGCTTTAGTTTCAATGTTATTATGTGGATTATAGTCATTAGAAAAAAA
>NW_008422701.1:0-313 GCF_000622305.1 Nannospalax galili | reverse complement strand
TTCCATGACAATTTCACACACACGTACACGCCCCCCCACACACGTGTATATAGTACATTCTGATCGCTGTAAACCTTTACCCTGTTATTTTCTTCCCACCCCTCTTACCGCCTCCCTACTCCCTACAGCTCCCTTTCCCAAATATGTGTCTTTTGTTTTTGTTGGTGGTGGTTTTCTTAATAATATTTTATTGATTCATCGAGAACCTCATACAGTGTATTTGGCTCCTATTCAGACCCCTCTCGCATCCCCACCTCCCATGCCCCGACCATTTCATGTACTCTGTCATTTTTGTGACTTAGGTTTTTTTTTT
>NW_008422700.1:0-313 GCF_000622305.1 Nannospalax galili | reverse complement strand
AGCTGGGGCGATGTACAACCTTCAAAGGCTCCTACCCCCGTGAACTAATCCTACTAGCTGAGACCATGGTAGTCACTCAGAGTGCTCGGCAAAAGCCATCTTCTGCCCCTCTTCTGAACTCTGTGTTCTCTGTCAGTAGATCCATAGAGTAACTGAGGACTTTTCACAGTCTCTTGACCTGAAGCTAGCTTTCTCATGGAATCTATGGAACAACATATTAAGAACCTATCAAAAAGGGAAAATTATATCAAGTTAGGAATATGACAAAACTAATGAGAAACTGGAAGAAAATGTAGCCTACCTAATATGATTT
>NW_008422699.1:0-313 GCF_000622305.1 Nannospalax galili | reverse complement strand
ACGACCATCTGCACTTCACAGTGGGTAGGTGACACGACCATGTGCACTTCACAGAGGGCAGGTGACATGACCATCTTCCAGTCAGAGGGGGCAGCTGACACGACAATCTGAATGTCGGAGGCGGCAGGTGACATGACCATCTGCATGTGGCAGGGGCAGGTGACAGGACCATCTGCTCCTAGAGGGGACACGTGACACAACCATCTATAGGGCAGAGAGGGCAGGTGACACGACAATCTGCACTTCACAGTGGGCAGGTGAAACGACCATGTGCACTTCAGAGAGGGTAGGTGACACGACCATCTTCCAGTCA
>NW_008422698.1:0-313 GCF_000622305.1 Nannospalax galili | reverse complement strand
CACAGTCAGTGATTAGGGAAGCAATCAACAACCCATAATAACTATAGCAACAATTTAATTGGTAGCGAATGTACAGTGTACTGGGTATGGTTTTAGGTGATTTCTATCTGTCCTTATTTAACTATCACAGTAAGTCTTGAAATCTTTGTTGTTAAAGAAACAATTATGAGCATTTCAGTAAAGGAATTTGAACCTCATTATTAAACATTTTTGGCAAGTTTACCTCTTCATAAGCAAGACAGCAAAGAGCCCAACCAGCTTGGTCTGGTTCCAAAGCCGACATTCCCACCATGAGATTGCTTCTGAGGGGAAG
>NW_008422697.1:0-313 GCF_000622305.1 Nannospalax galili | reverse complement strand
TAGCCCCAGCTGGCCTGGAACTCACTATGCAGACCAAGCTGGCCTTGAACTATAGAGATCCACGTGCCTCTGCCTCCCAAGTGCTGGGACTACAGGCCTGTGCCACCAAGCCCGGGAATATCAAATGTATTTTAGTGAGGGATTTTGTTTTGGTATATTGAGGTAGGGTTTCTCAGTCTAGGCTGGCTTCAAGTCTGGGTAGCCAGGATGATTTTGAGCTCCGTACTGTCATCTCTACCTCCCAAGTATTGAGATTAGGTATGTACCCCCACACCACCAGGCAGGGTAGTTTCTTGGTGTTTTAGTAGTGGCG
>NW_008422696.1:0-313 GCF_000622305.1 Nannospalax galili | reverse complement strand
CTTTAAAACTTAGCCAGTTGTGGCCTTCTGTGAGCATCACACTCTGTTGTACAAGGAAGCTTCACTGGTGAGAGTTGAAGGATGCATTAATTTTATCTTTACCCCTGTTCCACTAAGTCCCATGAGTCTTAGTTGTAGAGGCTCAACTGTAGATATGTCACCTAGTACTGGGCATCTCTTAGACGCAGGTTCTCTGTGTCTGACCAGATGCGCAATTCTTCAGTAGCCTCCGATGTAAAAAAAAATAAAAAAGCTACTTTGATAAGTGGTGTCTGGTATGCTTCTCTGTAAATATAAAGGTTGGTATTTAGCA
>NW_008422695.1:0-313 GCF_000622305.1 Nannospalax galili | reverse complement strand
ACTCCAATTTTGAGTAGCAGCAAACTAGCTGGTGCCCTTGAGACTGCTGTGTTTACTCTATGCAGGAACCTCTTCTGAGTGCTTTACAAGGCTTGGCTCATTTAGTCCCTACAGCATCTCCATGAGCTAGGAGCTATTATTATCTGTATTTATATTTCAGGGCAGAAATAGAGGCATCCTTTGTCCTAAATGTCCTTGCAGTAGGCAGAGCTCAAATCTGACCCTGGGCATGGAGTATCTAGAATCTCTTTATTTTCTACTCCCTCCATATAGTAAAGTGTGATTTGCCTTTAAGCACAGAGACACTAATATT
>NW_008422694.1:0-313 GCF_000622305.1 Nannospalax galili | reverse complement strand
TGTCACCTGCCCCCTCTGATTGGCAGATTTTCGTGTCACCTGCCCCTCTGAACTGCACATTGTCATGTCACCTGCCCCCTCTGACATGAACATGGTCATGTCACCAGGCCCTCTGATGTGCTGATGATTGTGTCACCTGCTATCTCTGACGTGCAGATGGTCGTGTTATCTGACCCCTCTGACGTGCACATGATCGTGTAACCTTCCCCCTCTGACTCGCACATTGTCCTGTTTCCTGCCCCCTTTGGCGTCCACATCATCTTGTCACCTGCCCCCTCTTACGTGCAAATGGTCGTGTCACATGCCCCCTCTT
>NW_008422693.1:0-313 GCF_000622305.1 Nannospalax galili | reverse complement strand
GTATTTCCCACAGAAAACAATATGAAATATGGAGTGAGGTCTGAAACCCATCCTTAACATGGGGCTTCAGAATTGTGGAATAGGTATTCTGATTCTGAACTGCCTGGTTTGTTATTTTACTTTACCTACTCCTGCAAGTCACAGCTGCCTCCCTGAAGACAACCAATGAGGGTTTATAGGAGAAATAACCCTTGATTGACCACAACCATTACATTGTCATTTCTAGCTCTATCTGGACTCCCTTGCCTCAATTCTGAAACTCATGGTAATAGGAGTGTCGGTACAGGGACAGACAAGAATTGAAACTCTGCCC
>NW_008422692.1:0-313 GCF_000622305.1 Nannospalax galili | reverse complement strand
AAAGCTAGGGTTTCGTACCAATGGTCACATTGCAGGAGAGAATAACTTTGTTTGTAACAAAGTAAAGCATCAAATCATCTTCCCAGATCCAACTTTTTTGCTATTTTATGGGACTATATGCACGAGACAGTTACAGTGACTATCCCATGATGCCATGTTTATGAAATTCTGGGTGACTCATGAGGCGTGTAGAATGAAGAACACACAGATTGCTCAACATATTAGCAGTCAACACTAAAAATGTCACTTGTCTGCAGAACACGGCGGCACACGCCTTTAAGCCCAGCATTTGGGAGGCGGAGGCAGGTGGCTC
>NW_008422691.1:0-313 GCF_000622305.1 Nannospalax galili | reverse complement strand
TTGAGGCAGGGTCTCTCTGTAGCCCCAGCTGTCCTGGAACTCACTATGTAGTCTAGGCTCTTTTCTAACATTCCCCATTCTTACAAGAAAATCTCAAGAGCCTTTAACAAACATGCTCCTGTAGCCTCTTCTGTGTGTTTGTTGGGACAGGGACTGTCTCTTCTCTCAGAACACGAAACAGCAATTAAGAGTGCAGAGGGGCTGCCTGTGTGTTCCACCTAGTACCTCACCTCTGTACTAGTTTTGCTAATGATGTACTTTAGTCTTGCTCTAGTCATCTTGATTTTTGTTGTTGGGTTTTTTGATTGTTGTT
>NW_008422690.1:0-313 GCF_000622305.1 Nannospalax galili | reverse complement strand
TCTAGTTCCATTCATTTACCTGCAAATTTCATGATTTCATTTTTCTTTACCCCTAAGTAGAATTCCATTGTGGAAAGTTACCACATTTTCACTATCCATTCATCAGTTGAAGAATATTCAGATTGTTTTCATTTCTTTGCTAGTGTGAAAAGAGCAGCAACAAATATGGCTGTGCAGGTATCTCCATAGCAGAATGAACCCATTGTGCATATGCCAAGGAGTGGTATGACCATATCATACGGTAGATTTATTTTTACTTATTTAAGAGTTCTCCACACTGATTTCCAGAGTGGTTGCACCAGTTTTTAATCTC
>NW_008422689.1:0-313 GCF_000622305.1 Nannospalax galili | reverse complement strand
CTATAGCCCCCCACTGGAATTCATACATTCTGTCATTTGTGTTAAGGCCTACCTTGTCAAATTAGTGTCCCCACTTGTCTCTCAGTGCAGATTCACCCACCGAGGTCTAGTAAACCTATCTGGAGTCTCTCGTTTTAAGAAGATCAGCTCTTCCTCACTCAGCAGCAATCAGCTGCCAATATCTTTTTAAATAAGCTTGGGGCCTTTTGCCCATTCCCACGGTTTATGTGTTGGTTTTTTGTCTGCTTCACTTTGATGGGTCTTGTGCATGCTGACACCATTGCTATAGGTTCATATGAACAGGGTCCCAGGA
>NW_008422688.1:0-313 GCF_000622305.1 Nannospalax galili | reverse complement strand
AGTGGGGTAGCCGCCCGTGTTCCTGTAAGTATCCTCAGGTAAACTCTAACTTAGACTTAGGTGGAAACATTTCTTTGTTTCTGCTGGTGTTGCCCTATTTGGGAGTAAAGAGTTTTCTCAATATGAGCCCTCTGTCCACTGGTGTGGGGTTGTGTGTGAAGCCCCTGCAGGCCCTGCACGCATGGAAGTGCTGGCTGGCAGCCTTTCTTCTAGGCCAGTTCTTCCCAGTTTAAAGAAAAATTGTCCTTGGTAGATCAGAAATGCATATCAGTTTTATTAAATTGCTGTCTCCAAGAGCACTTATTTATTTATT
>NW_008422687.1:0-313 GCF_000622305.1 Nannospalax galili | reverse complement strand
TGATACCACGGACACAGATAGACCCAGAAGCACTGTTTCATGTAAAGCAGGGTTTCCTTTGGGTTTAGAGTGTCTAAAGAATTTAAATATCTAAGAGTTCTACTGTGGTATTTCAATCAGTGCTGTGAATACCTAGAACATTTAACAGTTTATGAGCTCAAAGCTGCCCTAAGACCTTTTCACACTGGGCCTTGTAGTAGATAATCTTTTTGACTTGTTAAGTTGGTGCTGAGGTAATCAGAAAAGGCTTACATTGTTATCTCTTGCACGTTTTTAAAAATCAATTATTTATTCATTTTTAATGTGTATGAAT
>NW_008422686.1:0-313 GCF_000622305.1 Nannospalax galili | reverse complement strand
TGAGGGCTCACTAAGACTGCTTCCAATGCCAACTTCAAGAACAAGTCTAGGCCTCCAGAACTTTTGACCAACTATCTACAAATTACAGTTTCTACAAGCATCACTCCTAGATTAGTAGCTTTGGGTCAGCCAGATACAAACAGTGATGCCATATATGTTTTTGAACTTTTACAAAAACTTTATTGAGAATTTCAAGCATGCGCACATGTATATAAAAGATGTTTTGATCAAATCCATGCCCACTCTCTCCCTTCCAACACCTCCATATCTCCCCATCACTTTTTTCTTTTTCTTTTTTTTCCTTCTTTCATTT
>NW_008422685.1:0-313 GCF_000622305.1 Nannospalax galili | reverse complement strand
CAATCAAGGAATGGCTTTTTGTTGTGAGGAACACAGATCTTATATAGGAATAAGATCAGGGGTAACCAAGAAATCACCATGGATATTTTACTAACAGAAAGTAAGTAAGGACACAGCACGTAGCTGCATCACGTCACCATCACCCAATACTCACATGATAGGTACAGATACATAATGTTTACAGTTTCTAGGATTGCCCATGATCACTCTTAGCAACTACTAGAATTCATGATTCTTATATAGAAACCAAGTAAACAGCGGGGAGAAACTCCAGTGCCCTTAAACTGAAACTACTCTTTAGTTATGTTTCCAA
>NW_008422684.1:0-313 GCF_000622305.1 Nannospalax galili | reverse complement strand
CCTCCCCAGTAAACTCTCCAAGCCCCATGGGTCCTTTCCCGGCCTTATTGCAGTATGAACTGCAAAATGATGTATTGCACTGACCTGTGAACCTAGGAAGCATCCTGTTGCTTTTATACTATCCTTGATGTCAGCTCGCCATTTGTTGGTTTCTATAGAAAATGCAGGGTGTATCAGTTCTAAGTCTGTTTTGAAATCTTATTTCTGCTGAAGACGTGAGAATTTAATTGAGTTGTAGTTTGGCTTCGTTGTTTTGTGTTCAAGTTGCAGTCTTATTAAAAAATAAAATGGCCCATAAGTCCTAAATAAATGC
>NW_008422683.1:0-313 GCF_000622305.1 Nannospalax galili | reverse complement strand
TGCTCCTCCTTGTGTTGTTCATCCTCAGGTGCCTACTGTCACATATCCATAGCCACCGGACCATCAACAAAACAACCCTTCAAGTCCTCTCGGCCCTACAACATCCAGACCAGGGCCCTCCTCAGGAGGTCATGTAGGCCTGGCTAGCTCAGATATGAAAGGCCTCCTCCTAAACTAGCCCTCTACCCTAGCAGATCCCCCAAGACTACACCTTCCCCAGGGTTGGTAGACAATGACGGGTAAGATTCTACCAGGACAAATTAACCTAAGACAGGACATGCATGGGCTAGATGCATGCTCCCATGATGGGTAA
>NW_008422682.1:0-313 GCF_000622305.1 Nannospalax galili | reverse complement strand
TATGGGCTTTTCACAACCATTCTGGTGAATATCACTTGTGCCTTACCCAACAATAAAGCTCCCAAGAATCTTACAGCTCTACCTGGTCTTTGTTTCTTCAGGTGTACTTGATATCTTTCAAATGGGATTCACATCTTTAAAACAATAAGAGCTTAACATTATATATAGACATAGGTCTAACACAGCATGGAAAGGTTTTATCTATTTGTATTAATTGCTTTTTCCATAGATCTCTGTTGGGTACCACAAAATGGATAAGAGGCATTAACTTGGTTAGTTCTTTATTACCTTTAGTCATTCCTTTGGAGTCATT
>NW_008422681.1:0-313 GCF_000622305.1 Nannospalax galili | reverse complement strand
ACAGCATCTGTACTCTTAGAATCTTAAAGTTTTACTCACTGATACTCTGGTGGTAGTAAAAACATTCACTTATTTCTTGAATCTGAAGATATCTATTTATTACTTTAAATGTAAAAATCATATTACCTGTGGAAAAAACTTTACCTGGAATGAAAGTTCCAGGTTGTAAGGAAGTCTATTTAAGTTGTCCTTTGGAGATTTTCCTGGCCTCTCCTATAAAGACCACCACATAGCCAAGGGCCCTTTGGATTCATTTGTATAACATGATATTCCTGGGAACAGAAATTCTTTTCTAAGTTCTTAACAAGCTTAA
>NW_008422680.1:0-313 GCF_000622305.1 Nannospalax galili | reverse complement strand
TAAAGTGGTTGGTTACACTCATCACATTTGTGCCAGTTTTGCACCCTTGGGCCTATCTTGCCAGGCCAGTCATTATTATAGTTCACAGTGTTCACAACTGGATTAGGCTAATAATTACCATTCTCCCCTGATAGCATGCATTGCACCTTCCACACTATGAACGCTAACCAGTAGGGATGAAGCTTCCAGGTCAGTATCAGCTTGATTTATGCATGTTTTATGACTCAAATATGTGGTGTCTTCAGCAATAGGGTCTTACCATCAAGTCCTAAGGGTTATCAAGAGCAATGGCAATAGCCAGGAATTGGGGGGG
>NW_008422679.1:0-313 GCF_000622305.1 Nannospalax galili | reverse complement strand
TGTGTCTGTGTCTGTGTGTCTGTTCATGGGCGCGTGTGTGTACATGTGTAGGAGCACAGAAGACAAATTTGATTGTCACCTCAGGTACCATCCACCTTGTTTTTTGAGACAGGGTCTCTCATTGACTGGTACCTAGTCTAGGCTGGAAGGTCAGCTAGCCCCAGGGATTCTTCTGTCTCCACCATCCCAACGCTGGGATTGCAAGCACTGGCCATGATGCCCAGCTCTTTAACAGAGGTTCTGGGACAACCTCAGGGATGTACTTGCTTGTTACCAGCTGAGCTCTCACCTCAGCCCTCCTCTGGCTAGTTTT
>NW_008422678.1:0-313 GCF_000622305.1 Nannospalax galili | reverse complement strand
GCCAGACAGGAGAAACCTTCCTTTGAATTGTTGGCCAGGGTAGTCTAAGAGTCTCCTAAAATTACACAGGCTATTGCCATAGCCCTTGGTTGCCACCTAGAACTTAAAGGTAAGACTCTATTGCCGAAGACAGGAAATACTTTGGACACAGGATTTGGAGCAATGGAGTTGGAGCTGACCTGAAAACCACTTTCCCTGAAGGCTAGCTCTCATAGATTTGGAAAGCACTATGCAAGATGGTACAGGGAACATTAATCAATGATCCAACCCCAGCTTCAAGGCCTAAAAACCACATCAATGACTGGCACAGCAA
>NW_008422677.1:0-313 GCF_000622305.1 Nannospalax galili | reverse complement strand
CTGTTTCCCACAGAGACAAGGACACAGCCCCTGTGAAATTAAAGAGGATGTGACTGAGCTCAATCTGTGAAAAGTGGAAATGTGAAATCACTGCACTTAAACTACAGTGTTCTATTTAACTTGAGCAAAAAGGGAAAAAAATAGGGTTTCTTTGGGTAGAAAGAATAGTTCTGAGGATTCTCAGTGAGAAGGGCATGATCCTAGGGTCTCTTGTGTAGAGAATGTACATTCATTGGAGGAGGTGCACGACCAGGCCCACAGGTGGAAAGGAAAGCTCTAAGGAACAATTGGTTACCTGTGGGAGGACAAAGGG
>NW_008422676.1:0-313 GCF_000622305.1 Nannospalax galili | reverse complement strand
ACCAGTTCACTTTCAAGTCACTGAGACTTGGAGAAAAGCACCCAAATAATCCTTGCCTGGATTTCTAATAACTCCTGAAAATTATCTATAAACTGATTATTTTGTAAAGGGAATAGTTACATACTTCTAAGTGAGGCAGTGACAAATAACTAACTTTGTTTACACATTTAATATGTTATCTTAAAATTTTTTTCAAAAACACTGGTAGAAAAGTTTTGGGGATTAATAATTTTGTAAACACTTTAATTAAGCATTTAAATGCAGGGCTAGAGAGATAGCTCAGTGGTTAAGAACACTGACTGTTCTTGCAGAA
>NW_008422675.1:0-313 GCF_000622305.1 Nannospalax galili | reverse complement strand
GCTTTAGCTGGGATATTTTATAACATCAACAAGAAAAGAAAGCAAGACCCTTGGGCTCAGAAATTCCAGAATTTCTTCTATTTTCATTCTGTCTTCCATTTTCTTTGCTAATAAGAAAACAGTAGTTTACACAGTAGATGGCAATAATTGTGTCAGGTATTAACTATCAATGTGAATAAACTTTAATATTCACTTTAAGAAGGAAGACGATAATATTCCTAGATTTTGCTAACAATTAAATAATATAATATCTGTAAAGTACTTATTGTAATGTCTGGTGTACAAAAAACACTTCACAGCTGGATCTCATTTT
>NW_008422674.1:0-313 GCF_000622305.1 Nannospalax galili | reverse complement strand
GTGTGTGCATGCCCACAGGTTTAAACAGAAATTTAGCTCAGTATAAATATAAGCAAGGCTAAATTCACTACATTTATTTTGAGTTGGGTAAAAAAATACATCTGACGTCCTGTAGATGAAATAGCCTTAAAAGAGGAGGAAAATGTAGGTAGCAATTTTCCATAATCATCTGCTATAATGCCTTTCTCACTCAAAACTGTGCAAGAAGAATGATGTCGTTCCTTACGATGACATAGTTAAGAGGAACAAGATGAATTTCAGCTATGCTTGTTTAGAATGTAGACCAAAAACTAATTTGAACACTCTAAAACAA
>NW_008422673.1:0-313 GCF_000622305.1 Nannospalax galili | reverse complement strand
AATAAATTAGATACTGTTACAGTTTGAAACTCTGGTGTTTTTGAGAAGAAGATACAAAATGACGGGGCTGGAGACCTGGCTCAGCTGTTAAGAACACTTGCTGATCTACTAGAGGACCCAGATTTGATTCCCAGCATCCACATGGTGGCTAAGAACCATCAATAACACCAGTTCCAGAGGATCTGACGCCCTCTTCTGGTCTCTGCAGGCATTGCATACATGCAGGCAAAACACTCCTACACATAAAAACAATAACACTTTTGAGTGATGGACTCAGGATTTGTTTTCGGGCATTTTGATAGCTGTTGGAGTG
>NW_008422672.1:0-313 GCF_000622305.1 Nannospalax galili | reverse complement strand
CTAGGTCTTCTGCAAGAGCAGCCAGTGCTCTTAACCCCTGAGCCGTCTCTCAAGGCCCTCCCCTATTTTACATGTTTTAAAGCACCCACACCATCATTGTGGAAAATGTGTGCTGCCCTTCCTTCCTCTTACTTTGGAGTTTAATATTAACCCTTATTTGAAGTTCACTGGTGAGAAAAGGGGCAGCTCCATTGCTCAGAGTGGAGCCAGACTGGTGTGGGGGCAAAAGAAGGTGGGCACAAGGGGACCCTGAAGAGGGTTTTCCCAAAGCTGGCCCTCTGACCCAGTGTCTCCCACCAGTGAGGACATGTGC
>NW_008422671.1:0-313 GCF_000622305.1 Nannospalax galili | reverse complement strand
CAGAGGACCTGGGTTTGAGTCCCAGCACCCACATGGTGGCTAACAATCATCCATAATGCCAGTTCTAGGCAATTTGATGCCCTCTACTGACCTTCATGAGCACTGCAGGACAGGGGTGCACTTACATACATGCAGGTAATAATACACACACACATAAAAGAAAAATAATCAAGTATTTTTAAAAAAATTTCCTGGAGAGCATCTTACCCATCGCACCCTCTGTGCTTTGACTCCCCCAGCCTCATTCACCCTCCCATTTCCCCCCACCAGTCTCTCCTCCTCGCCAGGGTCCTGTCCCATTCCTTGTCTTGGG
>NW_008422670.1:0-313 GCF_000622305.1 Nannospalax galili | reverse complement strand
TGATGTCACAACTGAACATTGTGAAGTCATATTGTAACATTGTGATGGCACCATGGAGCATTCTGATGTCACGTTGGGGGATTCTTAGGGGACATTGAGCACCGTGTTTGCATATTGAGCATGGTGATGACAAAGTGGATCATGGTAATGAAACAATTGCGCATAGTGATGGCACAATGAGCATTGTGATGGAACATTGGAGCATTTGTGATGGCACAATGGAACATCGTGAAGTCATATTGTAACATTGTGGTGGCCCTTTGGAGCAATATAATGGCACATGTGGCAATAGTGTTGGCACATTGGAGCATTG
>NW_008422669.1:0-313 GCF_000622305.1 Nannospalax galili | reverse complement strand
AATAACTCTATAAAGGAACAAAGAATAGAGCAAGCACATACATGTATCCTATAAATAAATCGATATTTGTCTTATTTAGAATATTTATGTATTATATATACATGTATAGTGGAGTACATTATATACAGATGTATAGGATGTACATATGTACATGTTTGTATTTATATATGGATCTCTATTAAACACTGGCATGCTTTACATAGGATGACCATGTGGAGTCATACTGGGGCAGTGACATACAAGTTATTCTGCTTAGTGTTGATAGGGGACTCATGATACTAAACTGTTTTAAAAACTAAAAACTCAACATAAA
>NW_008422668.1:0-313 GCF_000622305.1 Nannospalax galili | reverse complement strand
TCCATCAGCTGAGGGATACTATGCTCCATAGTCTATCATCTATCTTGTTGGCAGTGCTGGGGATGGAGCCCAGGCCTGCAAAGTACTTCAGCACCAAGCCACAGTCAACCCTGCTGTTTTCTCAACTCTTTATAGCTTCTCTTCTACATAGCTTCTGTGATTTAAAAACTCTTCCAAATTATAAAATAGTAACAATGTAAAGAAGCAATGACCACAGTATAGACCCCTCAGAGAATTCATGAATTCAAAATTACTATTTTATTACTACACTAATTCATTACATACCCCTTTTCCTCACACTTAGCCCATGTCT
>NW_008422667.1:0-313 GCF_000622305.1 Nannospalax galili | reverse complement strand
TTGTTTCTCAGGAGCCATACACTTTGTTTTTTGAGATGGTGTCTCCTCACTGGGCCCTGGGGCTTGCTGACTGGGCTATGTTGACTGATCACAAGCCCCATCATCCACCTGTCTCTGCTTCCCCAACAATGGGATTACAGGTATGAGACATCATGCTCAGCTTTTGTTTATAATCTGATATTGTAGAAAAGCAAATTTTAACAAGTTACTGCGTTTTTTCCTGGTCATTAAGTAATTTTGAACTGAAGTATAAGAATTATTTATTTATTTATTTATTTTTAATTTTAAATTTTTTTTACAATTAAAGTTACAG
>NW_008422666.1:0-313 GCF_000622305.1 Nannospalax galili | reverse complement strand
GGCTGGAACCCAGGGCTTCGAACATGTTAGGCAAGCACTGTACCTCTAAGCTATGTCTCCAGGCCCTCTGTTTTTACAAAGCAGTAATGCCACTAAGAGGACCCCATCCTGGCACCTGCATCTGACCCTAATTACTGTGCCAAAGTTTCAATTCCAAATGCCACTGGCAAATGATTTGGTGTGGGGTCAAGTCTGGGACACGTGAACTTTGGGGCATGTACAGCTCAGCACCCTGTGGTAGGGATTTCATGCTCTGGGCATGTGGAGAGTTTGATCCCCTCAGCAGTCGTAGCCATGGGCCAGGTGCTGCCTT
>NW_008422665.1:0-313 GCF_000622305.1 Nannospalax galili | reverse complement strand
GAGAGATGCTCATAGTGCCCTGGAACTTAGTCGACCTAGGAGGGCAAGGAGGGACCAGGCCCAGAGGGCTCCCAGGAGAGAGGCTGCAGGGTTGTACAGCCCAGGGAAGCAGAGGGAGGTGAGGGAAGGACCAGGCCCAGAGGGCTCCTGGGGACTGCAAGAAGGAACTGGTTTCATCTGGATGCAAGGGATCAGGAAACAGTGGTGGTCTCCCCCTGCACCCCCGCCGCAGTGTCTAGGGTGCCAAGACATGGAATGGGACAGTACCCAGGCCAGGAGGAGAGACAGGTGGGGGAGATGGGAGGGTGAATGG
>NW_008422664.1:0-313 GCF_000622305.1 Nannospalax galili | reverse complement strand
TGTGGTTAGGGTTAGTGTTAGTGTTGGGGTTAGGATTAGGGCTAGGGCTAGAGCTAGGTATAGGGCTAGGGCTAGGGTTCGATTTCAGGTTTGGGTTTGTGTTCGGATTCAGGTTAAGGTTAGGGTTAGGGTTAGAGTTTAGGGTTACGGTTCGGATTCGGGTTCAGGTTCAGATTAGGGTTTGGGTTAGGGTTAGGATTAGTTTTGGGGTTGGGTTCGGGTTTGGGTTGGGGTTGGGGCTGGGGCTGGCCTGGGGCTGGGGCTGGGGTTGGCCTTCCCTTTGGTGTTTGGGTTAGGGTTAGGGTTAGGGTTA
>NW_008422663.1:0-313 GCF_000622305.1 Nannospalax galili | reverse complement strand
CTCCCTGTAGCCCCAGCTGGCCTAGCACTTGCTATGTAGACCAGGCTGACCTTGAACTCCCAGAGACTCACTTGCCTCTACCTCCTGAGTTCTGGGACTAAAGGCATATGTCATCATGCCCGGCCGGAGCTTTAAGGTTTTAAAATATTTTCATTGCAATCAGGTATGGTGGTGCAAATCTGTAATCACAGCACTTGGGAGGTTGAGGCAGGATTGCCGTGAGTCCAAGGCTACATCGTGAGTTTCAGGCCAACCTTGGCTACAGAGAGAGAGCCTGTCTTAAAAAAACAAGCAAGTGTTTTTTCATTGCTTT
>NW_008422662.1:0-313 GCF_000622305.1 Nannospalax galili | reverse complement strand
CATATGGGGTAAGGAAAAGGAGGACGTACTGCCAGCATATCCTGGGGTTAGTAAGCTGCAGGGGGTGGTAGAGGCATTCCTGGTCAATGTGAACCTGGGGGGTAACCTCCCTGGCCCC
The DNA here is from genome assembly GCF_000622305.1 of Nannospalax galili. Classification (NCBI taxonomy): domain Eukaryota; kingdom Metazoa; phylum Chordata; class Mammalia; order Rodentia; family Spalacidae; genus Nannospalax; species Nannospalax galili. The sequence goes on along the minus strand of NW_008422662.1, from coordinate 195 downwards.
TGGTATCCCTGGGAAGCCAAAGGAACTAAAGAAGGCCTGTGGGATTGGGTCTCAAGCCCGTTTACCTGGGCAAAATTGGGGTTATATGGCATAACTGTCCTCTTTGTTTTATGGCTTGTTTTAATGGTAAGAAAGATTGTTCCTGGCAACAACCAGACACGACAAAGATTGGCCATTCTGGCTCAAATAGTGGAA
>NW_008422661.1:0-313 GCF_000622305.1 Nannospalax galili | reverse complement strand
GATGGTCGTGTCACCTGCCCCCTCAGATGTGCACATGGTCGTGTCACCTGCAGCCTCTGACATGCAGATGGTCATGTTACCTGCCCCTCTGACGTGCACATGATCATGTCACCTGCCCTCTCTGATGTGCACATTGTCGTGTCATCTACACTGTCTGACGTGCACATGGTCATGTCACCTGCCGCCTCTGACGTGAAGATCGTCGTTTCATCTGCCCGTCTGTCGTGCTGATGGTCGTGTCACCTACGCCCTCTGACGTGCAGATGTTTGTGTCATGTGTCCCCTCTGACGTGCAGATGGTCATGTCAACTGC
>NW_008422660.1:0-313 GCF_000622305.1 Nannospalax galili | reverse complement strand
AATAAATAAATAAATAAATAAATAATCGGGCATGGTGGTGCACTCCTTAATTCCAGCACTCGGGAGGCAGGTGGATCTCTAAGTTTGAGGCCAACCTGGTCTATATAGAGAGTTCCAAGCCAGCCGGGAATACATAGTGAGATCTTGACCCAAAATAGTAATAAATAAAATAAGAATAAATGGAAGAACTACATAAAAAGAGGGGGCACAGTTTCAGAATGGAGGTGATGGGGGACACAGCTAAACGCAGTGTGTGATCTTGGGTTGGATGTTAGGTCGGAAAAAGAAAACACAGCTCTAAAGGCTATTTGGG
>NW_008422659.1:0-313 GCF_000622305.1 Nannospalax galili | reverse complement strand
GATGGTCCCTTAGGCTTCAGTGTGGTAGGGAAACACTGGTCTTCTGCTTCCGAGTGCAAGGCATGTCATGGAGAAGGGACCGAGGAAGCCTTCTTTTCTACTGCTGGCCACCTTCGGTTCAGTGCTCTGTCCCTCAGAGCTGGATCCACAGTCTTTGCTCTTATGGGTAAACAGTGATCCAGTCCAGCTCCTCAGGAGGGCCATCTGTGATTAGAAACCTTCAGTTCCAAACAGCCAGGCCACGGCTGGCTTCATCCCGGCAGCCCCTTTCCACTCTCTTTCTGTTGACTATGCTCTGAAGGCATCAGAATCT
>NW_008422658.1:0-313 GCF_000622305.1 Nannospalax galili | reverse complement strand
ACATCAGAGGGGCCAGGTGACACGACCATGTGCACATCACAAAGGGCAGGTGACACGATCATCTGCACATCCGAGGAGTCAGGTGGCACGACCATCTGCACGTCAGAGTGGGCAGGTGACTGCAACATCTGCATGTCAGAGCGGGCAGGTAACAAGACCAGCTACATGTGTGAGGGGGCAGGATACACGACCATCTGAACCTCAGCGTTGACAGGTGACACGACCATCTTTTCAGCAGAGGGGGCAGGTGACACGACAATCTGCACGTCAGAGGTGGCTGGAGACATGACCATCTGCACGTCAGAGGGGCAGG
>NW_008422657.1:0-313 GCF_000622305.1 Nannospalax galili | reverse complement strand
AGAAAGACAAACATCACATGTTCTCTCTCATAGCTGGATGCTAGCTTTGAAATCTTATATACATGTTTCCATTTGAAAAATGGAGCAGTCAGGAAACTAATAAGCAGCCATGGGCGGGGGCAGCAGGGTTCCTGGAAAGGGGGGTAGAATGCAGTCATACAAAGAGGAAAAGGGAGTAATAGATTAGCAAGTGTTAAATGGAGTGGAGAATGGGAGGGCAGGGCAGAGGAGGGACTATGGGGAGAGATAACTAACACTAAAAACCTTTAGAAAAATCCATATGGAAACCTATCTCTATAGAACCTTCTTAAAG
>NW_008422656.1:0-313 GCF_000622305.1 Nannospalax galili | reverse complement strand
AAGAGGGGGCATGTGACACGACCATTTGCACGTAAGAGGGGGCAGGTGACACCATGATGTCGACGTCAAAGGGGGCCGGAAACAGGACAATGTGCAAGTCAGAGGGGGCAGGTTACATGATCATGTGCACGTCAGAGGGGGCAGATAATACGACCATCTGTACGTCAGCGATAGCAGGTGACACAATCATCAGCACGTCAGAGGGCCTGGTTACATGACCATGTTCATGTCAGAGGGGCCAGGTGACACGACAATGTGCAGGTCAGAGGGGCAGGTGACACGAAAATCTGCCAATCAGAGGGGGCAGGTGACA
>NW_008422655.1:0-313 GCF_000622305.1 Nannospalax galili | reverse complement strand
GGATTTAAACCTGGATCTTCCGCAAAATCAGCCTGTGCTCTTAACCTCTGAGCCATCTCTTCAGCCCAATAACCTTATAGCCCTTAAATAAATTTTCTTATATGGGAAAATGTTCAATAGGGAAATAAAAGGTCCTGAAAGTATTTGCTGATAGAGTGCACTAGCAATTTCTTAGGAAAGTGAAATATTAACCCAATCTTCTAGAAGAACAGAGGAACATTTTTATATAATTATTCATAGCCAACATCATCATGAAACTATGCATCTTAAGGAAAATATTATAGATAATGGATATAAATATTCTTGGTAAATA
>NW_008422654.1:0-313 GCF_000622305.1 Nannospalax galili | reverse complement strand
GTTATCTATTAAACCCAACAGTTGGGGCTGGGGAGATGACTCAATGGTTAAGACCACTGGCTGCTCTTGAAGAGGACATGGGTTCCATCCCCAGCATCCACATGGTGGCTAGCAACCATCCATAACTCCAGTTCTGGGGATCTGATGCCTTCTTCTGTCCTCCGTGGGCATTGCATGATACAGGTGTTCCTGCCCACATGGAGGCAATACACTCATACCCATAAAATAAAAATAATAAATAAAATGTTTCTTTAAACCCCAGAAATTTAAAAATTAGCACTTTTCAATTCCAAATTGAACAGGTAGGGCCATG
>NW_008422653.1:0-313 GCF_000622305.1 Nannospalax galili | reverse complement strand
TGCCTCACAGCTCTGGCATCACAAACGTCTTGGGTTCTCCATTGGAACCAGAATTCACTTTCACAGCTTCACAGAATGGCCTACCAGGGCCTCTTCTAGGCAAGGGAGCCTCTGCTTCTTCCTACCTGGCTTCCAAGGTTCTCTGAAACCTCAGAGGAAGAATTGACGGCCCTTCACTCTTCCATCTTTCATGCCTCTAAAACCAGCACGAGGTGAGCAACACTGCCAAGACTGACTGCTAGTTTGAGACGGACCTCAGGCCGCTTTATCCGTTTTAGAAGCTCTTCTCTTCAGTGGTCCCTGCAGCATTTTC
>NW_008422652.1:0-313 GCF_000622305.1 Nannospalax galili | reverse complement strand
TATTTATTTATTTATTTTTATGTGTATGGGTATTTGCCTGCATGCATGTAAGCACACTACATGCGTACAATGCCTGCAGAGGCCAGAAGAGGGAGTCTGATCCTGTGGAACTGGAGTTATGGACAGTTGCTAGCTACCATGTGGGTGCTGGAAACTGATCTCAGGTCCTCTGCCAGAGCAGCCAGTGCTGAGCTAGCTCTCCAGCCACTTCTTGAGTGACTTTTAAAAAAAATTATTTTTATATATTATATATTATTTTTATTTTGTGTATGAGTGTTTTATGTGTACGTAAGGGAACCATGTTCTGTGCAAT
>NW_008422651.1:0-313 GCF_000622305.1 Nannospalax galili | reverse complement strand
ATCATTTGTTTTCCATGGGCTGTTGGCCCATTTCAGTGGGATTCCATCTACCATAGTCTAGGAGGTATGTCTACCTATAGCCTGTGGGCACCAGGTCCCCAGGACAGCTATGAATGCAGCCCAACACAAAACCATAAGATTATTTAAAATATGAGATTTTCTTTCCTGCAGTTTTTTTTGGTAACTTGATTGTGGGGTTCTAGAATGTGAATTTCGTAGATGACAACTTGTGTCATGATATCAAAGGTTGAGGTTGGACATGCTTGATAGAGGACAGCTTAACACAGTACTTGAGAGTCTAGTGTCCGTGGAA
>NW_008422650.1:0-313 GCF_000622305.1 Nannospalax galili | reverse complement strand
AACTCAGTACAGTGGATTGTTTTCTGTTATGATGTTAATATTATACAATGAGATTGAATAAAGTACTGTCAGTTTGATTTTTGGCACATAACATGTTTCCAAATAAACTGTGGTGTTGAGAAAAAGAAAAAGAAAAAAGTTCTTCCAGCTTGTTGTCTTTACAGTGCATCACTTTGTTTCTGTTCTGGAAAATGTGCAAACATTACTCATAACCAAAAAGTAAGTAGTTTATTCAGTAAACATGAACTCACACTAAACTCCAAGTTGTTTTCGAGTTTAAGCAGAACTCACCTTGAGTGGGTGGTGGTCTTTC
>NW_008422649.1:0-313 GCF_000622305.1 Nannospalax galili | reverse complement strand
CGGTCCCGGACCCCAGTGCCAAGTGGAATGGGGACACCCACATGAGGGTGGGTCTTCCCATAGCCGTTAGTCCAACTTAGAAGCTTAGAAACTCCGTCACTGGAGCACCCAGGAGTCCGTCTCCTAGGTGCTGCTATACCCAGCTGTTTTCTGTTTTCTCTTCCTTAGGTTCTGGTGATCTGCTCTGAGGTCCTCATGCTTGTGCAGCACACACTTTACTGACTGAGTCATCTCCTCAGCCCTGGCTAATTAAAAACATGTAATGTGTGGGGCTGGAGAGATGGCTCAGCGGTTAAGAGCACTGGCTGCTCTT
>NW_008422648.1:0-312 GCF_000622305.1 Nannospalax galili | reverse complement strand
ATAACACTCATACACATAAAATAAAAATAATAAATAAAATATTTAAAATATGGAACTACAAATAATAATGGCAAGAATGTAATTTCACTATGCCCATCACAGAGTGTGTTTGCCTACTAATTTTGCTAAGACTACTTTTGGGCTCAGAAATAACTATGTTTTCTCTTGTTGCTGTTGGGTTTTTTACTTGTGTTTGTTCTGTTTTTGAAAAACAGTCTTGCTATGGAGCCCTGACCGGCCTAGAACTCACTGTGTAGACCTGGCTGGTCTTGAACTCACAGAGATCCACCTGCCTCTGCCTCCTGAGTGCTG
>NW_008422647.1:0-313 GCF_000622305.1 Nannospalax galili | reverse complement strand
AATTATCTATGCTCCAATGTGACATCACAATGCTTCAATGTGCCCACACTATCAGCGGATGTAAAATCTCAATGCTCTATGGAGCCATCAAAATGTTACATTATGACTTCACAATGTTCCATTTTGACATCACAATTCTTTAATTTGCAAAGTCTATCACTTCATGTGCCTTATATTACTCCAATCCGCCATCACAGTGTTACAATATGAATTCACACTGTTCCATTGTGACAAAACAATGCTCCAATGTGACATCATATTGCTCTTATGTGCCAACACTATCCCCCATGTGTCATTATATTGCTCCAATGTG
>NW_008422646.1:0-313 GCF_000622305.1 Nannospalax galili | reverse complement strand
CACCACGCCCAGCAAGGTCCTTAAATTTTTTTATGACCCCCAAATCCAGCTAGTGCTGCTCATAGGTACATGAGTGTGGGGCCATCCACAGGAGCATGGGAAACCCACCAGTGACCACATCCTCAAAACAGAGTGATTCTCCCTACCCCAGCAGCTCTTCAGTTATGGACAGGGCTTGGAGATCATCAACCCCATGATGGGATTATGACTGACTTGACCTTGTGCAGGTGACCACAGCTGTTGTAAGTTCATGAGTGTGACAGTTATGCCATGTCCATGGGACAGCATTTCACAGCACGCCACCCCATCCCCC
>NW_008422645.1:0-313 GCF_000622305.1 Nannospalax galili | reverse complement strand
AAGGGAGGGTACACATTTTTCAAATGGTCAGAATAGGGGAATATTTCCACAAATCATAGAAATTTGAAACAGTTCGTGTATTTTTAACACTTAGGTGACTCTGAGATCCACTCCAATGTGCCCACGGGCAGATTCCAACACGAAAGGAAGGTGGCTTTGAACATTGCTCACTTTGTAGCTGTGGGAGGGGTCCAGGGACCTTCTCCCCAGGGAGCTATCTGAACAGGGGCTCTATTTTGTGAGGGAATTTCAGGAAGTCATCATGGGCTGGGGGTTAGATGGCATTTAAAGCTGCTTCTTGGGGTGGGGCTGG
>NW_008422644.1:0-313 GCF_000622305.1 Nannospalax galili | reverse complement strand
GGTTTTCAAAACTAACTAGGCATTGTTTATCTCTCACATTGTCTCACCCTTAAACCATAGTTGTCCCACTTAGGGTGCCCCCATTTACCCCCTTTCTTCCTTAATAATACCCTTCTCCTACGAACCTACCTCTCCTGAGCTCCTTCTTTCCCCTTCTCCCCTAGGTTCCTTATATACCCTCCCTCCCTCTTCCCTTAAACTAACCCAATTTTTGTCTCAATCTCCCTTACTAAGGCCTGTTTCCTATTGTTCTTTCAGGTTATTCTTTTCCTTTACCTCCCTGTTTCCTTTCCATTACCCTGGTTCCTGTAGT
>NW_008422643.1:0-313 GCF_000622305.1 Nannospalax galili | reverse complement strand
TCAAGCTCCAAGGTGGAAACTGAATCCACCAGGGACTCCCTGGTCTTTTCAGCTTTCTCTGCTTTCAGCAAATCTTTTGTTATGCAAAGTGGCCACACCCTCTCTCGGCTCTCCCTTTGTATCCTCCAGCTGCAATCTTAAAGCTTATAGAGCAGTCCACTGTAGAGACTGTGAAATAGTGTTCATATGACTAAAAATATGCTTGGTGAAATAAGCTGAACTTTGAGAACATATGTCTGGAGAGCCTTGTGTCTCATGAGACAGAAACTTTATGCAAGTTGCTGAGGAGATATCTCCAGAATGCTGGTGCTCC
>NW_008422642.1:0-313 GCF_000622305.1 Nannospalax galili | reverse complement strand
TCCTTTAAGTCCTTCTTACCAGATTAGTATAGGCCTCAAACTATGGCTCTTAAACATCTAATAAGGTTCGTTCCACAAGTCTGGTACTTTAAATTATTATGTACTATGTAGATAAGGCTTGGAATTAAAAAACAAATATTCTCAGATAAAACTTGACTAGATATATATTTTGTCCCTTAAACTAGTTCATTAAACTATGACCATAGAAATTTTAAGATATGTATATATTCTATATTTTAAGATATGTGTATATGTCTCATCTTTTATATATCATAACAAACATAAACCTTCACCACTTGCCTAGCCTTTCTCA
>NW_008422641.1:0-313 GCF_000622305.1 Nannospalax galili | reverse complement strand
TGAGGACTCCATACTGAGGATTCTACATCAGGTATTCCACCCCCAGAAGCCCATGACAGGGACGCTGTCCTGAGTACTCCATGATGAGGATTCCATGCTGAGGACTCTATCCTGAGGACTCCATCCTGAGGATGCCATGTTGAGGACTCCATCATGAGGATTCCATGCTGAGGATTTCACACAAGGCATTCCATTTCCAGGGCCCCATGCCAGGGGCGTCATCCTGAGGATTACTCTGGGACTCCCCAGAGTCAGAATCTCAGACTAGAACCTGAGTGCAGTTACTGGAATATGTGAGGATTTGCAGCAGGAT
>NW_008422640.1:0-313 GCF_000622305.1 Nannospalax galili | reverse complement strand
GGTATCTCTTAGCTGGTGTCTCCCCTTCAGCATCAGCCTTAGCCAGTTCCCACACCCCTTCTTTCCCCGTTTCTTGCTAAATGACTTCTCCTGGTAGACTGCTACCTCCCAAAGCACTTGTCTCTTCTGAAAACCTTTCTGCTCATCGTCTTCCTTACATTAATTGAACATGGATGCAGCTGTTAGAAACATGCTCCAAAATTGAGAGACTAAAAAACTATGTATTTCACAATTCTTGTTGTAATGCTTTTTAACCTCCTCTAAAGAGAAACAGAAGAATGCTTTTTAATTTCTTTTCAATTTCTTCTTAAAT
>NW_008422639.1:0-313 GCF_000622305.1 Nannospalax galili | reverse complement strand
GCTCTTACATAAATTTTATCAATGTAAAAGCACTGTTCTTATCTCAAAGGGAATAAAGGATAGTTTATTCTGGACCAAAATGAGAGCAGTCAATAGCTCCAGAAGAAGATTCAGGTCATCCCAAATTCCATGTTCCATTGAGGTAACAATTACAGAAACAGAACAAAATTCATAAATCAACACACTTCAAATGGGGAACTCTGCTGAAAGCCTCAGATGCTATTTGAAAGCTTGCTTAGCCCTTGTTTGGTAGAAACTAGGAGTCTGAACATTCTGAAGGATTTACCTAGTGATCACAAAGATGTTAGGTCAC
>NW_008422638.1:0-313 GCF_000622305.1 Nannospalax galili | reverse complement strand
TTCAAAGAGTGATGCAAGGAAGCAAGGACACCATACACAGCACGATTCTGCGAACAGAAGACTGATTCTGTTGGTCTTTCATAATGGACAATTTAAATTTGGCTTTTCAAGGAGCAACACAGCCAGTGATCCATGCAAATTCCACACAACAGTTGGTTCATGGTTTTGGATATTCTGCTTATAGACTATGATGCTACTATCCTCCCTCTTAAAAGCCTTTCAATAATAATACATATCATGCCTTTAAAAGAGCTTTTATTATATAGAAGAAACAGTGGAATAGTCATGTTTTGAATTCATTCAACAAATAACC
>NW_008422637.1:0-313 GCF_000622305.1 Nannospalax galili | reverse complement strand
CTGAGTGTGAAAAGTTCACTGGAATGGTTTCAGATGCCACCCCGCAACTAACCTTTATGAAAATATCACTTGTCAAGTTCTGTGTACTATTACATTAGAACAGCTACAGTGACTTACAAAGCAACTAAACTCTCCCCCTCCCAATTATGTATCTATGAAGTTGGATTTTCTTCATAGACTTCAGTCAAAACAAGTCATCACAACAGATTGGAAGCCGAAGCAATAGGATGATCAAGCTGTTTTCCATGAAAACAGGTATTACATATAAAAGAGGACTACTCTGACTACCAAGTATTTTCTTTTTATTTTGGAA
>NW_008422636.1:0-313 GCF_000622305.1 Nannospalax galili | reverse complement strand
CATTTGAGAGGCAGAGGCAGGCAGATCTCTGTGAGATCAAGGCCAGCCTGGACTATATAGTGAGTTCCAGGCCTGCTGGAACTACAAGGAGACCCTGTCTCAACCTCCCCCCATCCCCCGCCCCCCCACCAAATTCTTTTTTTTACAGTGTTTAATAGCACTTGCATAAGAAACACTTAAACCACTTAACAAATGCCAGCCCCTATCAGGTCTGTGGAGTGACTCAGCTTTCTTCTCTGATCAGAGAGCTGGTCTATATCATTTCAATGAATTATTGTACTCCCAACTTCAGTTGCTGCAGTCTAAGAGCCTT
>NW_008422635.1:0-313 GCF_000622305.1 Nannospalax galili | reverse complement strand
CATATTCATTATTACTCTAAATTGTACCACAACCCTGTAAACCAAGTATTACTATATCCAATGACATGGAAGACAAAACTGTTTCAAATTAAGTAATTTGCCTAATACACATAGTGCCCACAGGCACTAGTAGTCAAGATTTGGACCCAGGTTTATCTCCAGAATCTGTTTAATGAATAAATTGAACGATAACAAATTTACGGTTACCTATTACAGTACCTGACTCATGACTGCTCAGGGGAAATTTAAAAGAAAGGTTAATTCAGGGGCTGGAGAGATGGCTCAGCGGTTAAGAGCACTGGCTGTTCTTGCA
>NW_008422634.1:0-313 GCF_000622305.1 Nannospalax galili | reverse complement strand
AAGTACCCCTTCGTTTTCCACGCAAGGGACTTCAGCATGCACAGTTCTTTCTCTGTGTGTATGTGTTGTATGTGTATGGAGTTTCTAGAACCTTTCATCCAGAGTCCAAGGGATAATCGTATATTGTTTTTCCTACTTGGAGTAATTAATAAGATTATAAAGCGCTGTTCGTTTGCTGAGTTTTAAGAGTTAATTTGTGTATTATGAATAACAATCTACTGGTTTTTTAAATTTTTTTTTTTTTTGGTCTTTTTGAGACAGGGCCTCCTTGTGGTCCCAGCTGACCTGGAATTCGCTATGTAGACCAGCCTGG
>NW_008422633.1:0-313 GCF_000622305.1 Nannospalax galili | reverse complement strand
GATACCATTCGTGCACTTCGTATCATATAATAGTCATTTCTAGCTTTTGAAGAGCCAAGAAAATGACAATTTAAGCCATGAGCAAAAATGGCAGTTGAATGAGACCTAAAATGACTGTAAAAAAGCTACAAAGAAAAGACTGAGCAGATCTTGAAGTTGGAGCTATTCTCATTGAGTGGCACTGGTTTTAGTGATAAAGCATTACATTCCTTTCTCCATGCACTCAATAGTAGGTCTAGGTTTCAAAAGTAGTATCTACTTAATAATGACATTATAAAAGCTATGGAGTCAAAATATTTAAGCTCAATTTGTA
>NW_008422632.1:0-313 GCF_000622305.1 Nannospalax galili | reverse complement strand
TTCAGTCTTCATATTCTGTTTTCCATTTCATCTTTCTATTCGTGAGGTTTTCTCCTGTCCTTTCAAATTGGCTTTTTGAGCTTTTCTCCTCCTTCTGTATTTCAGCCTGAGTTTTCTTCAGTATATCTCTCTTTTGTAAATTCAGTCAGAAGCTTATCCCTGTCTTCTTTTAGTTCTTTGAGTTGTTTGTTCTTTACATACTTTGATCATGTTTGTAATTGTTCTTTTAAACTCCATGTCCTGGGTTATCTTGGAGGTTCTCCTTATAGAACTTGTCTATAGGGCTGGTGATGTTTGATGGGAACATATTATT
>NW_008422631.1:0-313 GCF_000622305.1 Nannospalax galili | reverse complement strand
TATCTATCTATCTGTTTATCTATCATGTATCTATAATAGAGTAATTTAAATTGTGTGGGGGCAGTGGGGACAGGTGCTGATGGGGAGATGATGTAAATTTGATCAAATTATATTGTATGAAAATTGCAAAAATTGAACAAAAATGAGCGTTGAATGATCATGGTCATTTTTCTGTGATGAACCATTAGGAACCAAAGAAGGTGCATTAATCACTTTTTTCACTGCTGTGACGAACAACCCGACAAAAACAACTTAAAGAAGGAAAGGTTTCTTTTGGTTACAATTGGAGGGTGCAGCGCAGTCCCTTGTGTCA
>NW_008422630.1:0-313 GCF_000622305.1 Nannospalax galili | reverse complement strand
GGTGGATTTAAATGATTTAGACCAACATGTAAACAGGGTTCAAAAGGTACTGAAACAAATAGACGCAAGGGAAAAGAGCTGGAACTCAGCAAAGGGGCCCCTCAGTGTCTCCTGAACACAGATATGGGTGGATCTGTACAGAGCAGAAGTTGCTAGGGACAAGATTGATGGGCAGCCAAATGCTGTGCTGGTGAGTCTATGGAGGGCTTTAAGACCTGATGAGCAATTCACCACAGAAGTAAGAGAAATGGGGGACCAGAAGGTGCAGGTAACCCCAACTGCACCCCTTGCTCCAGAGGAAGGCAGCCTCATT
>NW_008422629.1:0-313 GCF_000622305.1 Nannospalax galili | reverse complement strand
GGGTCTTTGAGTGTCCTTCTACCAGTGGTGCCACCTGCTGAGATGAGTCACATCTTGCTGAGCACATGGTCTCTGGAAGCACTGAGGACAGCCTATTGTCTGTGTTGATTCTCATCTTTGTAGGATGTACACTGTTTAGAGTCTAATCTCTGAAGTCTCCATGCCCTTTTTGATAAGATGAGGCTCACTAAGATATAGGACCCTTTGAGAGTTATCCTGTTGTTGTCTGGTACTCTGGGACCTAGCTGACCTCAGAACCAGACAAAATATTGGCTGTCCATTGACTTTCTATGTCCTCATTGGCTTTGACCCA
>NW_008422628.1:0-313 GCF_000622305.1 Nannospalax galili | reverse complement strand
AACCTTGTAGGGAGAAGCTCCTATTTACCATCTTATGGCTATGCATAATTGGGTGTACATTTGATTAAAGTCTCCCCAAGGGATAAATGCAGTAGAAAAATGATTATATATCATGATCTATCAATCAGAACAGAGAACCACTAAAGCTATGTCCCTTGGTAAATAGGCTCTCCTTCTCTTGAACCCCAAAAAACGAAGCCCTAACAATAATCGGAGTCCTTTGGTACCTTCACTCATGGGGCTCACTGTCATCTCGACAGTATCTGCCTCAAATCTGTTCTATTACTTTTCTCTGAACAAAGCTCTCTTGCTT
>NW_008422627.1:0-313 GCF_000622305.1 Nannospalax galili | reverse complement strand
AGCCCCTGATTGTTTTTGAGATAGGGTATGTGCGTAGCCCCAGCTGGCCTGGAGCTTGCTATATAAACCAGGCTGTTCTTGCTCTCACAGAGGCCTCTACCCCCGAGTGCTGGGATTAAAGGTTTGCACCACCATGCCTGGTCCCTGCATTTCACCATTTGAGAACTCCTTGCTCAGTTTTTCCCCAAGTTTTGTGGGTTCTTTTCTTTTTTTTGATGATCAATTTTTTGAGTTCTTTGCATGTTCTAGATGTTAACCCTTCATCAGAGGCATAGCTGGTTAAGATGGTTTCCCCTCTGTAGGTTGCCTCTGC
>NW_008422626.1:0-313 GCF_000622305.1 Nannospalax galili | reverse complement strand
ATGGGGTCTCTCATTGGCCTGGAACTTGTCAAAGATGCTAGACTGGCTTGCCAGGGGCCCACCTGTCTCTGCCTCTCCAGAGCACTAGTGTTACAAATGCATGCTACCATGCCTAGCTTTTTTTGCCTGGGTTCTAAGGATAGAACTAAAGTCCTCATGTTTGCATGCCAAGCACTTTGCCAATTAAGCTATCTCCCCAACACTCGTAGGGGTTTTTTGTATTTTGTTTGTTTTGTTCTGTTTTGTTTTGTTTTTTGGTCCGTTTGAGATAGGGTCTCCCTGTATCCCCAGCTGTCCTGGAACTCACTGTGTA
>NW_008422625.1:0-313 GCF_000622305.1 Nannospalax galili | reverse complement strand
TCTCTCTCCATCCACCCTGGGCTGAAGATGTATTAGAAGCACTTAGAGAACAACTAGGCTCCGTTGATATATTTTCCTAGCTTCAGTCCTTCCTTGAAGCTTTTGCTCATGCAGACCAATGAGACTAAGGCCAGTGAAACAGATGCCAGAGGCAGAGGCCTTTTCAAAGGTGCGTCAATCTTCCTAGATTACGTCTAGCCAATGGAGGAAGTTTTGAAGTTTCTGTGAAGGACAGAAACAGGGTCTGAGAGAGCTGCTTTCCACAGATCTTCTTCCATCCTGGTGAGGTGAAATGCTTGCTTCCTGCATCACA
>NW_008422624.1:0-313 GCF_000622305.1 Nannospalax galili | reverse complement strand
ACTAGAAACTGTTATACTAAGTGAAGTAACACAGACTCAGAAAAAAATGATATGTTCTCCCTCATATGTGGATCCTAATACCAAATATTTATAAGTGAATATATATCCAGACATAACTCCAGGAAACATGATAATGAAGAAGAACCAGGGGAGTAAAGGAAAAGAAAAAATCTGAAAAAGAAGAACAGTAGATAACAGGTGTTAACAAGGGAGATCTGGATAATAATGGGGTTATTTTAAGGAGAGGGGAGGGAAGGTTATACAAGGAGCCTAGGGGATAAAGGGAAAGAAAGAGCTCAAGAGAGGTGAGACT
>NW_008422623.1:0-313 GCF_000622305.1 Nannospalax galili | reverse complement strand
GGTTGAGGCTGTTTGAGTAGAAGTGGATAAGGCAATAGCAGATGCGGTGACCACGGCAGTAACTGCAGTGGCCGCTACAATAGTTGCTATAGCTGAGATCTCGAAATCTCTCTTCGTTCTAAACAAGGCCAATGTCCCCGGGGCTTCTACTGGGACGGGAACATAGCGAGGGATCCTAGTGACTATGGCTAAAGGAAATTGTGTAGCGTTCCAGCAAGTGCTGTAAAAGCAAGTCTCATTGGTACAAACTACAGAGGTAAGATTAGTTGTAGATCCATTAAAAAGGAGCCACATAAAGGGCGGCCACACACAG
>NW_008422622.1:0-313 GCF_000622305.1 Nannospalax galili | reverse complement strand
TGATTAAAAGCACTAAGAGGTGAAGGGATATTTTTTTCATAGCCATTGTCCATAAAGCTTGTGAAGTCCCCAGTCCAGCCAGAATGATAGGTTATAAGACTATATTTTAGCACAGACATTTACTAAGCAATCCAAAGCTCTTTAGAGAAAAACTGCTAACAGAAGCACCTCCTCCCTGCCTTTCAAGTAGAAAATGGCACATAAGCAGTGGGCAGGGAAATAAAGCTACAAGTTTTTAAGTCTATTCCATTACTACTTAAGATACTAGCAGGTTGGGACTGGAGAGATGGCTCGGTGGTTAATAGCACTGGCT
>NW_008422621.1:0-313 GCF_000622305.1 Nannospalax galili | reverse complement strand
CACAAGCAGCTGCTGCTGGTCACTGAATTCTAGACATGACAGGGAAGCTGCGCCAATGAGTCTCCACAGTGTGGTGTTCTAGCAAGAGCTACAGAACGACAAAAACCAATGACATGCCAGGGTGGATGGGGGAAATCTTATGCGGTTGCACCTCAAAATGAAGAGCTACAGGCAATCAAGGGGTGCTGAGGGAGAATCAGTTTTCTCCAGGAACGAGCTTCCTGAGAGGTTATCTAACTAAGTGGGCAGTCTGAAACACAGGTACACAGAAGCGCCACTAAATGGACTCAGTGCATTATATTTTATAAATGTA
>NW_008422620.1:0-313 GCF_000622305.1 Nannospalax galili | reverse complement strand
TGAACATCACAAAAATTCAATTAAAAAAAATAATGGCTCACTCCAGGAGCTGAAGGCATGGCTCAGGTCTTACGAGCATGTGCGTATGCTACACTTGCAGAAGATAGGAATTCAATTTCCAATACCCACACTGGTTGCTCATATACATCTGTAGCTCCAGATCCAAGGGATCTGATGTCCTCTCTGGCCTTAAAGGGCACTTGCTTGCACATGCACATACCCATACACAGATACACATATACACACATACACCTAATAAAAGTATCTTTAAAGTGAATGTGAGGGTTTCCTTGAATGCTTTTTCTGATTGCCA
>NW_008422619.1:0-313 GCF_000622305.1 Nannospalax galili | reverse complement strand
CTCCTACCCTTCTGTCCCCCTCCACAACTGATTTGGACAGGCACAAGTAGGCTTCTTGGAATCCTGCCCAGCTGGGGTTGGTCCCTGGGAGGCAAACACAAGTGGCAAAAACATGGACAGTCATGGAGCACTCTCCCTGGAGGTGTTAGAGGCTGGCTGTGTCCCTGCTCCAGAGGCCAGCACCCCTTTCAAGGAAATGGACACTAAGCGCCAGGAGGCTGACCTGCAGATAGCAACAACTTCATGCTGCTGGCCCAGGGCTCCACGCCTCTTGCTTCCTTGCACGCCACACAGCAACTCTCCTGGGAAGGAT
>NW_008422618.1:0-313 GCF_000622305.1 Nannospalax galili | reverse complement strand
TTAGCCTCCAGGTGGGTGCTGGGAATCGAACCCAGGTCCTCTGGAAGAACAGTCAATGCTCTTAACCACTGAGCACACAGAACATCTTAATCATCTTTCCTATTGGAGCCCTCCCATAGCACGTCTCCACTGGAATACACACATTCTGTCATTTATGTTAAGGTCTGTCAAGTCAAGTTAGTGTCCCCAAATGTCCCTCAGTACAAGTCCATCCACTGAGGTCTAGTCAGCCTATGTAGAGCCCGTCCCTTTAAGAAGATCAACTCTTCCACACCCAGCAGTAACCAGCTAGCAATAGTTCTTCAGCTGAGAT
>NW_008422617.1:0-313 GCF_000622305.1 Nannospalax galili | reverse complement strand
GGAAAGGATAAATCTTCGGACAAAAAAGTGCAGACAAAAGGAAAAAGAAGAGCAAAGGAAAGGCAGACCAGCAGCCAACCAGGAGGCTAAAGACCGGCCTGCAGAAAACCGAGAGACTGGAACCGAGGAGAGCCCCGCCTCCGATGGAGGAGGAGAAGGACACAAAGTCCGGCTGATCCTCATCCTGTCCGTCAGTCTGCCCGCCGCCGTTCTTGTACAATCCAGAGGAATGTTTTTATCAGCTATTTTGTAAATGCAAGTGTTTTTTAGTAGCTCTAGAAACATTTTTGAAAGGGGAAAATCCCACCTCATC
>NW_008422616.1:0-313 GCF_000622305.1 Nannospalax galili | reverse complement strand
TCTCCAGCCACTGTTTTGTTTGTTTTTGAGATGGGGACTCACTGTGTATCCTTGACTGATTTGGAACTCCCTATGTAGACCAAACTAGCTTAGAATTCTGTATGGACTACACTGGCCTGGATCTTACAAGAGATCCTTCTGCCTCTGCCTTCCGAGGGCTAGGATTAAAGACGTGTGCCACCATGTCCAGCCTTGACTTTTAATTATGACATGATCTTTATCACATTGCACCTCAGATGGCATGTTCTCTCTATCACACTGCATCACAGAAGACATGATCTCTCTCACACTTTTTTTAATTGTATGTGTTTGT
>NW_008422615.1:0-313 GCF_000622305.1 Nannospalax galili | reverse complement strand
TTAGCCTCCAGGTGGGTGCTGGGAATCGAACCCAGGTCCTCTGGAAGAACATTCAATGCTCTTAACCACTGAGCACACAGAACATCTTAATCATCTTTCTTATTGGAACCCTCCCATAGCACGTCTCCATTGGAATACACACATTCTGTCATTTATGTTAAGGTCTGTCAGGTCAAGTTAGTGTCCCCATATGTCCCTCAGTACAAGTCCATCCACTGAGGTCTAGTCAGCCTATGTAGAGTCCGTCCCTTTAAGAAGATCCACTCTTCCACACCCAGCAGTAACCAGCTAGCAATAGTTCTTCAGCTGAGAT
>NW_008422614.1:0-313 GCF_000622305.1 Nannospalax galili | reverse complement strand
ATCCAAACATGTCATAATAAAACAATAGCTGGAATAAGAGGCACCTCAAAGCCCCCACAACACCTACCCTTGTGAGGAAGGCTGGGGAACGGGATTGAGGGGGAATTAAGTTGACTGCAATACAAATAGCAAAGTATTTGTGTTTGTATTTTAAGTCTATATTTTAATTGCCATTAGACCCTTTACTGCATACAGCATAATAAAATAACGAATAATCCAGATAAGTTGGAAAGTTATTCAGTACAGTGCAGTCAGAAAATTAAAAACAAACAAACCAGCAACTACCAAACAAATCCTCATTTTGATCATCTTA
>NW_008422613.1:0-313 GCF_000622305.1 Nannospalax galili | reverse complement strand
GGTTCTCATATAGTCATGCAGGCACAGGAAGCAACTGGAGATCCAGCAAGGTTTAAGAATTCTCTAAGCCCACCCCCAGTGAGTATTTCTTCCAGGATAGCCATAACTTCTGAAACCTCCCAAAACACCACTGCCATGTGGGGACAAAATGGCCAAATACTTGGAGCGTGTGGGGGACATTTTCATTCAAACCAACCCACTCCCGTCAAAAATGAGGTCCTTGTCAGGCATCATGACACCTTTTGTAATCCAGTGGCTGAGGCAGAGAGAGAGGGAGGGAGGGAGGGAGGGAGAGAGAGAGAGAGAGAGAGAG
>NW_008422612.1:0-313 GCF_000622305.1 Nannospalax galili | reverse complement strand
TCGACCGTAGCCGCGGCCCGGGCGGGAGGCGGCGGCCGCCGGCGAGGCGAGGCGAGGCTAGGCGGCCCGCGCCTTGCCTGTCAGGCCCCCGATGCCGAGGCGCTGCGGTCGGGGCCATGCAGCAGGCGCCGCAGCCCTACGAGTTCTTCAGCGAGGAGAACAGTCCGAAATGGCGGGGACTGTTGGTCCCGGCCCTGCGCAAGGTCAGTGCAGCGGCCGGGGAGGCGGCGGCGGGCTGGGACTGGGGCGGCGGGGCCGGGTGCCCACCGAGGGCCGAGCGGGAGGCGGTGGCGCCCGCTCCCCCTGCCCGGCG
>NW_008422611.1:0-313 GCF_000622305.1 Nannospalax galili | reverse complement strand
CCCAAGTAACAGCAGGGAGGACACATCCCATAGGCCTTTGAGGCTATTTACGCCTACCCTTGCTTTTGGAATGCCCACTTGGACATTGTGATGGCACACTGAGCACTGAAATATCTCATTGGAGCTTAGTGATGACACATTGTAGCATTGTGATCGCACATTAGGGTATTGTGATGGCACATTAAATTGTTATGACAGGGCATTGTGAGGGCACATTGAACATTGTGATGGCACATTGAGCACTGTGATGACACATTGGGTTATTGTGATGGCACACTGAACCTGAGATGTCACATTTGAGCATAGTGATGAC
>NW_008422610.1:0-312 GCF_000622305.1 Nannospalax galili | reverse complement strand
CTCTTTCTGGCAGAGAGGGCTGGTGACACGACCATGTGCATGTCAAAGTTGCCAGGTGACACCACCATGTGCACATCAAAGAGAGGAGGTGACACGACCATCTGCACGTCTTACGGGGCAGGAGACATGACTATCTGCACATCACTGGTGATAGGTGACACGACCATCTGCACATTAGAGGGGGAAGTGACACGACCATGTTCACGTTACAGTTGGCAGGTGAGAGGATCATGTGCACGTCAGAGAGCGGAGATGACACGACCGTTTGCACGTCAGAGTGGGCAGGTGACACGACCATCTGCACGTCAGAGG
>NW_008422609.1:0-313 GCF_000622305.1 Nannospalax galili | reverse complement strand
CTGCTCCCCAGTTTTTATAGCTGTATTCAGGACACATGTGAGACAGGACACATGAAACAGGACACATGTGAAACAGGACACATGTGAAACAGGACACATGTGAAACAGGACACGTGAAACGACACATGTAAAACAGGACACGTGAAACAGGACACATGTGAAACAGGACACATGTAGAACAGGACATGTGAAACAGGACACGTGAAACAGGACACATGTAAAACAGGACACGTGAAACAGGACACATGTAGAACAGGACACATGAAACAGTGAATTCTAAAACTAGTGATGAGACATCCAACAAACTGATTAT
>NW_008422608.1:0-313 GCF_000622305.1 Nannospalax galili | reverse complement strand
AACCTAACCACCTCCCAGTTTGTATCTAATCCTGAGTTGCCAACCACTGTTCATATGACAGATTCAAACACACCCTTCAAACTGTGACTTTTCACTGGTCAGTTCACCTTCTCATTTTCTCCGATGACCATTTCAAAATATTTTCACGCAATTCTCAAGCTTCTTACCTCAACATGTCCCTCTGTGACAAGGGAAATAGACCCATGAGATGGGAACTTCCTGCTACCAAACAAAACACCAGTGTCTGCTGGACCTATCCTCCTCCCTTCTATCTGTAAACCCGCTTCCTGCCCCGTCTAGTCAACTCTCCCTG
>NW_008422607.1:0-313 GCF_000622305.1 Nannospalax galili | reverse complement strand
TAGGCAAACACTCTACCCCTGAGCTAAATCCTCAACCCCAATTTTTTTTTTAAAAAAAAAAGGTTCTAGATCCAGTCCAATAATGGTTCAGCAGATAATGGTACTTGCTGCTAAACCGGACAACCTGAGTTCGATCCCCATGATCCACGTGATAGAAGGCATGAACACAGTCCAATGAGTTGTCCTTGACCTCCACATGTATACCATGGCATGCATACCACAGAAGCAGTCACACAGACACACATTTTTAAAATGATTCTACGGTCCTATCAGTTAGACTTGTTAATTGCAAGCAATAAAAACCTACTAAAAA
>NW_008422606.1:0-310 GCF_000622305.1 Nannospalax galili | reverse complement strand
CATTTAAACACTAGATTCAGGTCAGGGTCCTCTGTGACCCCTGTACCTCCTCAGGCTTCATGTGTTACAGCTCCCCAAGTTCAAATCCCCTGACCTGTTTCCTAATCTAGCTGTCAGGGCACAGGACTTCACATACTCTGTTCCCTTAGCTGGGTGATCCCTTTCCTTACTGGTACTCTGCAACCTTGGTTCAAATGTCATCTCTTCCCAGAAGTCATCTGTTCCAGATAGACATTAGAGAGTCTCTACCAATCCAAGCTGAGCAAGCGATCGAGAGAGAGAGAGAGAGAGAGAGAGAGAGAGAGAGAGA
>NW_008422605.1:0-313 GCF_000622305.1 Nannospalax galili | reverse complement strand
GAACCTAGTCTTCAGTCCTGGAAACGTGTCCCAGATCTGCACAGGGAAACTCTGGAATGCATACATTTTACATTATATTTTAGTTTAAAAATCTGTTCTAGAAAGCAAATATAACTTTTGATTTTTAATTTCCTGATCAATTACAGAACCACCCAGGTTAAATCTGATCTGGAATGACCATAAACAATTTTGTGAGGGCTCAAACCAACCCTGCTTTGGGGAGGGACTTTTAATACTCAGCGGGGCAGAATCAGTTTGAGCCAGCAGGCTTTGGAGACCCAGCATTTGAAATATTAGTTGTTTTTTTTTTGTT
>NW_008422604.1:0-313 GCF_000622305.1 Nannospalax galili | reverse complement strand
TGCATGTATGTAAGTGTATCTTCTGCAGAGGCCAGAAGAAGGTGTTGGATCCCCTGGAATTGGAGTTACAGTTACTAGCCACCATGTGGGTGGTGGAAATCAAAGCCAGATCCCTTGAAAGAGCAGCCAGTGCTATTAATTGCTGAGCCATCTCTCCAGTCCCCGTTTAAAATTATTTAATTAATTAAATTTATTTGCATTTATTTTATGTGTATGAATGTTATGCCTGATTGTATAAGAACACCTGAGTTGTGCAGTGCCTGAAGAAACCAGAAGAGGGCCTTGAATCACCTGGAACTGTGATTATAAACAG
>NW_008422603.1:0-313 GCF_000622305.1 Nannospalax galili | reverse complement strand
TGTGTGTAGTTGAAAGGCATTCAGTTCCCTATAGTGGAACAACTGTACAGTTCATTGACTTTCTAGTTCATGAACATGCTAACAAGACTTGTTCACATTTCCTGGTACATGAAAGTTATTTCTCTAAGATATTTACCTAGAAATGAAGTATCTGAATTTTATATTATATAAAAACTCAAACTTTTGAGACACTGGAAAACTTGTAAGTTGTTTTGACATTACAGGTAGTATGTGTACTTCGTCCCTCTGTCTTCACTAGCCATTGGTCTGGACAGTTTCATAATTATTTCCAAAAAATGGTTATCAAGCAGTA
>NW_008422602.1:0-313 GCF_000622305.1 Nannospalax galili | reverse complement strand
TTTCCACTGTTGCTTCAGTCATCCTCCAGCTGCTCATCTCAAAACTCCAGTAGATATGTTTTAACTTCGAACTCACGTGGACTCAACATCTCTCTAAGCTTGCTTCTACCGCTGCTTCCTCAAGTGACCAGATCATCTTTAAAGTCAGGCAAGATTAAAGCCTTAGAATCCTCTCTGGCCCTGCAGCTTCCCATGTTGAAAATCCTCCTAATCCTGCATGATCTGTCTCTGATACGCACAACCCTCCATAAACATTAATATTGTCTTGGTTGGGACCATACTATCTGTGGTGGTTTGAATGAGAACTGTCCCC
>NW_008422601.1:0-312 GCF_000622305.1 Nannospalax galili | reverse complement strand
GTCGTGTCACCTGGCCCTCTGACATGCAGATGGTCGTGTCACCTGCCCTCTTTGTTGTGCACGTGGTAGTGTCACCTGCCTTCTTTGACATGCACATGGTCGTATCACCTGCCGTCTCAGACATAAAGATGGTCGTGTCACTTGCCCCTTCTGACTTGCACATGGTCTTGTCACCTGCCCCCTATGACGTGTAGATGGTTGTGTCACCTGCCCCTCTGATGTGCAGATGGTTCTGTCATGTGCCGCCTCTAATGTTCAGGTGGTCGTGTCACCTGCCCCCTCTGACGATCAGATGGTCATGTCACCTGCCCC
>NW_008422600.1:0-313 GCF_000622305.1 Nannospalax galili | reverse complement strand
CATTTTCTCAGACACTGTTGTTATAACACACACTCAATGATTATAACTCATATTATTTTGCTTTTAATTGATTCTCCTTCAAATTATTCTGTTTATCCATACTATCTGTAACTATAAGTAATTTGTTTTGCAGTCCATGAAACTCACTCCTAACTAAAAGATAATTTTAAAACATATGTATG
Organism: Nannospalax galili; assembly: GCF_000622305.1. Classification (NCBI taxonomy): domain Eukaryota; kingdom Metazoa; phylum Chordata; class Mammalia; order Rodentia; family Spalacidae; genus Nannospalax; species Nannospalax galili. Next base: position 131 of record NW_008422600.1, on the reverse strand, counting down.
GTATTTTATAGTATATTTATATGTTTTATAGTATATTTATAGTATATATTACTAGCATACATTAAATTTACAAAGCAATGGGTTATGACATTTTCATGCACATATACATGTAGTAATTTTTGTACATAATG
>NW_008422599.1:0-313 GCF_000622305.1 Nannospalax galili | reverse complement strand
CTCTCTAACTGGATTTCAGGCCCTCTCAATAAGAGGGACTCCATGTATGGTACCATAAGCATCACCAAGTACACTTTCTTATTCCATCATCAAAGAAACTACTTCTTGCAAAAGATGGAGATTCTCACAAAGTATTGAAACTGATCAAACACAGAATATATGACTTAGAGGTGTCCAGCCTTAAGTCACACATCTCCAGTGCAATCACTATACTTACAGCTCAGGGAACGTCATTGAAGAGGAGGCAGAAAGATCGTAAGAGCCAGTGGGATGAGACACCTGTGGCTAGTTAATGTATTCTAGACATGGTAGA
>NW_008422598.1:0-313 GCF_000622305.1 Nannospalax galili | reverse complement strand
TTAAAAGATTTCTCCAGAAGCCAAGCTTCTTTCATCAAATCCCAGTCTCCTACTGTCCCTGATTTTGCTACCTCTTGCTGCTCCGGGAGCTATTTTGTTTTTCATTTCTTTCTTTCCTTTTTGTTTCTTTCTTACTTTCTTCATTTCCCCCTTTCATTTATTTCTCTTTTCCTCCCTCTATTTTTTGACTGATTGATTATTTTTGAGTGAGGATCTCTCTGTGTAGCCCTAGGTAGTCTAGATACCATTGTGTAGGACAGGCTGGCTTCAAACTTAGAGCCATCAGCACATTACCATGTACGTGCTGAGATTA
>NW_008422597.1:0-313 GCF_000622305.1 Nannospalax galili | reverse complement strand
TAGCATCTTGTATTTCTTTACCTTTTCTCTAAAGCTTCCTTCTCCCAGCATGTGGCTGCCATTAGCCACTAGTCTTATCTCCAAGCAGGCTCTAAACTGTATAGCTTCATGACTTTCTTTCCCTCTCCCCTCCGCTCTCCTCCTCAAGGCAGCTAGGGAGATTACATGCTAGCACGACCTTGGGATGTTTCTTAAAATGCTGATAAAATTGTCCTAAAGGTCCCATTTTGGTCCATTCTTAAATTCTGTTCTTTATTTTATGAATAAGACTAAGAACTCTCTAGGGGATGTCCCCCCCATTACAATAATAGCA
>NW_008422596.1:0-313 GCF_000622305.1 Nannospalax galili | reverse complement strand
AAACACAAACTATTTAATTCCACAGGTGATAACATTTCAAAAATTGTTTTGCACATTTCCAATGATCTGAAAAGAAATCATTAAATTAACACAATGAATTAAGAAATTCAGTACATATGTATCTATGAAGGTAGCAGAAGTAATAAAATACTTTATTAATCAAACTACCCAAGTCATGCAACGATAATAAAAATATGTAAATGAATACAATAAAAATGAAAATACAAACACAGACAAAGGAATTGATTTGCTCACTTTGGAACTTAGTACGCTAATAAAATAACAAACCAGTAAAGTACTTTTGGAAGTGTTT
>NW_008422595.1:0-313 GCF_000622305.1 Nannospalax galili | reverse complement strand
TTTGTTTGATTTCGTTTGGTTTTTTTGAGACAGGATCTCTTTGTACCCCCTGCTGACTTGGAACCTGCTACGGAGACCAGGCTGGACTTGATCTCACAGAGATCCGCCTGCCCCTACCCTCTCAGTGCTGGGATTAAAGGCCTAAGCCACCATGGCGGGAAAATTTTATAATTTAAATTTTTTTTGATTTGCTTATTTTTATTTTATGTGTATGAATATTTTGCCTAATGTATGTAGTTTACATGTGTGCAATTCCCACAGAAACCAGAAGAGGGCATTGGATCCCCTGGAACTGGAGTTACAGATAGTTGTT
>NW_008422594.1:0-313 GCF_000622305.1 Nannospalax galili | reverse complement strand
AGCCTTGCCTCACTCTGCTGGCCATCCTTGAGCAGCCCTGGCTTGTCAGAGCTCATCTCCCCAACTGGCAAGGCCCAAAGAGCTGGGTGACTGCTGGGTCTGGCCCAGAGCAATGCCCTCAGCTTGCATCTGTTCTCTGGGTACCAGCATGTGACCAGGGTGGTGATGAATCCAGTATCACAGAGCCTGGCTCCATCACCTCTAGAACACAGAGTCAATGTCCTACTTCATGAGGTTTTTGTGGGACCTCAGGTGAGCTGATGGATGGGATCTGGACTACCCTGGGCCAGAAGGTGCTGTTCAGGACCTGTGG
>NW_008422593.1:0-313 GCF_000622305.1 Nannospalax galili | reverse complement strand
CAGAAACAGAAACAGTTTATTAAGAAAGAATACACATCCAAGAGAGGAGGCGGCCAGAGCTGAAGTTTTCGAAGCTCGATGGCATAGCATTAGGAAGGTTATAACCCTATAGGAATCATCTGTATACCTCCAACATTTTCTGCACATGTACTGTATCTTGCTATATGGTGGCCTTGGTGGGGAGAGTTCCAATCTTCCTCTTCACCAACTGGTTTATTTCCTATGCAGATCTCACATCTTCTGTGTAATGTTTTCCCCAACTTCGCTCTGCCCTATTCTGCCTCTAAACTGCTTGGGGTCTTCTCCTTTGTTG
>NW_008422592.1:0-313 GCF_000622305.1 Nannospalax galili | reverse complement strand
AGTTGCACCCTAGTGAAGGTGGAGGTGGGGGAACCACTTTTGAGGGCTGTCTACTGGCCTCTACACTCATGATCTGACATACGCATGAGCACTCATGCACAAGATAAATTACTCTGCCCCTAAAGGACAGTAGATATTCCATATGACCCAGCTATACCATTCCTAGAAATGTGCTCAAAAGATTACAAATCAGTATATCATGGAGATACCAGCAGATCAGTGTTTACTGCAGCACTGCTCACAATAGCTAAGTTATGGAACCAACCTAGGTGTCCAACAGCAGAGGAAGGGGTAAAGAAAATGTGGTTTATAT
>NW_008422591.1:0-313 GCF_000622305.1 Nannospalax galili | reverse complement strand
GGCACACATCACGTACCGGGTGTGTGATGCTGTGAGGTGACAAGGGATATCTCTGTGGTCTCTGCCCCGGTCCCTGAGACACACTCCTAAGACCCCTGCACACAAAGTGCTGGGAGGAGCTGCTGTTCTACCAGTTGGTCCTTGATCCCTGTTCCTGACAGAGCGCCTCAGACCTGTGTGGTTTCCTGGGTGGCAGGAGCATCTTTTGCTCCAAGGAGGACTCTCAGTGCCTCCTAAGAAGTGCCAGGACAGGGTCTGTTGCTGGGGTGTGGTTAGAAGGTTGGAGCCTTCAGACCCCTGACCTCCTGGGTGG
>NW_008422590.1:0-313 GCF_000622305.1 Nannospalax galili | reverse complement strand
TATTTATGTATTTATTTTATTTTTATTTTTATTTTGTGTATATGAGTGTTTTGCCTGCATGTACATAAGCATGTCCATGTCGCGAAATGTCTGGGGTGCACAGAAGATGGAGCTGGATCCCCTGGAACTGGAGTTACAAATGGTTGTTAGCTGCCACATGGGTGCTGGAATTTGAACCTGGGTCTTCTTCAAGAGCAGTCATTGCTCTGAACCACTGAGTCATCACCCTAGCCTCTAGAAACCATTTTTAAAAGGCATTTATAGTGAACGGTGCTGACGCAGACTCATGCCTGCTCAAGGTGCTGAGAAGAAG
>NW_008422589.1:0-313 GCF_000622305.1 Nannospalax galili | reverse complement strand
GATAGCAAATGAAGTGATAGTGTTGGAACAGTGAAGCATTGTGATATCACACTGGAGGATGGTGACGTCATATTGGAGCATTGTGACGTCAGAATTGAGCATTGTGATATCACACTGGAGCATTGTGATTTCGAAATTGAACATTGAACATTGAACATTGAGAAGCCATAATGTCACGTTGTGATCGCACATTGCAGCAATATAATGGCACATGGGGAGATAGTGTGGGAATATTGGAGAATTGTGGTTTCTCACTGAAGCCTCACATTGGAACATTGTGAAGTCATATTGGAACACTGTGGTGGCACATTAG
>NW_008422588.1:0-313 GCF_000622305.1 Nannospalax galili | reverse complement strand
AAAAAAAAAGCTAGTAGCCTACACTTGGCAATTTCTAGTTGTTTTACAGATCTAACATTCTAGACCTGAGGCCCAGATACCCTAGGGGAGAGAAAAGTACAGTGAATGGTAAGGTAGGAGGGGTGGAAATGGGGGAGGCCTATGGTTCCCAACAAACAGGCTTTTCTTGCCTAGGATCCATTGTTCATACACCTGGCCCGCCATGACCCACGACTCACCATCCCAAAGAAGCCAGGCCTGTCCTCTGGCACGTGCAGCTCTGGGTATACTGTCTCCAGGAACCACTTGAAGTCTTTACATTGGAGGTTGGCCC
>NW_008422587.1:0-313 GCF_000622305.1 Nannospalax galili | reverse complement strand
CAGTGCTCCAGTCAAAGGCTTGCTCTGTGCTCTCTTGAGCCCCATCTGGTTTTCTTACTCTTAAGGATCCCCAAGGTGATATCTACAGATCTTTTCGATGGCTATACTGTAGAGTTCAGAGCAGACTTTAGGTAGCCATAATTTTCTTCCTGCCCCTCTGACTTCCGTAGTCTCCCTTGGTCTTTTAGGTGGAAGGTATGCAGCAGCTCACTGACCCTCCCAAATCTCCCTAATAACAGTTCCAGTTCTCATTCTAAAGCATTATTAGTGTCCAGACAGAAACATACGGACAAAGGACAGACAGAGCTGGTTT
>NW_008422586.1:0-313 GCF_000622305.1 Nannospalax galili | reverse complement strand
GGCTGAGGCAGGAGCATCACACAAAAAGACCTATCAACATCATACAGACACTGACTTGATGCACTGGGCTAGTACAACCTACCTTTAGCACTCTTTGGGAAGAAGATAGTTACTCTAACAAAAGGAAAGCTTGAAGCAAACCCGTATGAAGGGAGTTTTATAAAATTTCTAGCCAGTGACCTTTAAGAGAATCAAGGTGATTTATGACAAAGACTAAGGAATTGCCACAAGCTGGGGAGATGAAGGGCACTTAACAACTAAATGCAATTTGAAATCTGGAGGAAATCCAGGACCAAGAAAGGACATGAAGGGG
>NW_008422585.1:0-313 GCF_000622305.1 Nannospalax galili | reverse complement strand
TGAGGAGATTATGGAAGAAGTGTTCTCTGATCCACCTTTAAAGGATGAGTGTTGTCATGGTGCAGTGACCACCACAGTCCAAGCCTGAAGGGCTTGGAAACCCCGACGGAGAGAAATTAGAATGCAGTGGATGCAGAGGCCTGTGTACCAGTGCATGTTTATTGTGAACTTAAGTAAGCTTGTATAGAAAACAGATCTAGAGTAACCAAGGAATGACCAAGGTTACATTATGTTACCACCAAGAATACATGACTTCACCAATTGAAACTCACACAACATTTATGGGATCCAAGATTTAGCTACATAATATTTA
>NW_008422584.1:0-313 GCF_000622305.1 Nannospalax galili | reverse complement strand
TAGAATTGAAAACTATACTTTGAGACTTTAATTCACCTACTATTCTGGAAGTTTATATTACTCTGTAGAGAAGTTCATAAGACCACAGACTCTGCTACTTTACTGAAATTTCTACTATAGAAATGGATGAAGACAGGTGTGGCTGCATTCAGCATAAATTGTGAAGTTATCACCCTGTATTATAATAATTTAAAGATTGCTCCTACCTCATTTCCCAAGCTGTACAGTATGCCGGTGGTCTGTTTTATTGTAGTTATATTCTTGTCAGCAAAAATATTTGTTCACAAGTTATCTTCTCTGATTGCTCTGCTTC
>NW_008422583.1:0-313 GCF_000622305.1 Nannospalax galili | reverse complement strand
AGTTGTTGATCAGGATAGTCCAAGAGACTTCCAAAATAACACAAGCTATTGTGACAGCCCTTTATTGCCTCCTAGAACTTGAAGATAAGACCCTATTGCTGAAGACAGGACATAGTTCGGACACAGGACTTAGAGAAATGGAGCTGGAACTGACCTGGAGGCCACCTTCCTGAAGTCTAGCTCTCATAGTTTTAGAGGATAATATGCAAGCTGCTAATGGTACAACCCCAGCTGTAAAGCCCTAATAACCATAACAATGACAGATACAGAAAAATGTATAAGTGCAGTCAGTAGTGGCACTTTTATCTTGGGG
>NW_008422582.1:0-313 GCF_000622305.1 Nannospalax galili | reverse complement strand
TGTCATAACTGTCCTAACTGTCATAACCGTCTTATCATGACAGTCATTACTGTCATAACTGTCCTTACTCTCCTAAATGTCCTAAGTGTCATAACTGTCCTTTCGGTCCAAACTGTCCTAACACTCATAATTGTCATAAATGTCATAACTGTTGTAACTGTCATAACTGTCATAATTGTTCTAACGATCCTTCTCTCATAACTCTCATAAGTGTCCCAAAGGTCCTACCTTTCCTGTCATAACTGTCATAAATGTCCTAACAGTCCTAACTGTCAAAACTGTTATAACTGTCATAATGGTCATAACTGTCATA
>NW_008422581.1:0-313 GCF_000622305.1 Nannospalax galili | reverse complement strand
AGATTTACATTGATAACATCTATTTGTGGTCAGGTATGCTCTTCTGGTCAGCAGAGGTCAAATAGGGGAAATCTAATAATAAGATCGTGAGATAGATTACTCATTCCCCATATCAAGCTGGATGTATTGTTTCAATAAAGAGAGAACAAGGCCTTTGTTCCAGACAGAGAACAGTTGTAAGACAAAACTTCCGTGATCACAGTTCTGGCAGAAATCTGAAGGAATAGCTTAGACTCCAGTTTCATTTTTTAAAAAATATTTTTAATGAGCTTTTGTACATTTCATAAAAGAGTTCTTAATCAAATTTAGGGTC
>NW_008422580.1:0-313 GCF_000622305.1 Nannospalax galili | reverse complement strand
TATTTAAAATACTCTAAAGAGGGGCCAGTAAGATAGCTCAGTGGGTAAGGATTCTTACTGCCAAGCTGATGACTCCAATTCCATCCCTAGGACCCATATGGTAGAAAGGGGGAACTGACTTCTGCAAGTTGTCCTTTGATCTCCATGTTTGTGGCATACTCAAGAGTATGTGTATGTATACATACACACATAATAAATAAATAACCCTAAAGAGTTCCTAGGAAAACTCCGAGATATGATAAACGCATTCAGCGAAGAAGAAGGACACAAAATCAGCAGCTCTTTTATATACCAATAAGAATCATGCTGAGAA
>NW_008422579.1:0-313 GCF_000622305.1 Nannospalax galili | reverse complement strand
TTGGGGGTCACTGGAAACGGAGCCTCCATTCCTTCCACCTCTGAAGCCTCTTTACTTCCTAAAGGCTGTGCCCTGTGGAGTTCAAGTCTTTGATGCTTTAAACATTTCAAAATGCTTTGCCTTATTTTTGTGGTGACTTTCAGGGACACTGTAACAAAATGGCTTCATTTGCTCTGTTTTGGGAAATGATCCTCAGACCCAAGTGACAGATGTGGAAACTGAGGCTGAGGCAGAATGACTGAGAGCACACTGAGCACAGGAGACTGAGCTAGGATTGGAAGCCAGGATGCCCAGTCTGACTCTGCTCTCTATG
>NW_008422578.1:0-313 GCF_000622305.1 Nannospalax galili | reverse complement strand
AAAGGTGTGTGAGTACATTTGGATTTTAAGGTTTTGGAGAGGGTTTGCTATCTTCTCTGGTTGGGTTACTTTTGGTTCTGGTTAAGATTATTGGCAATCCATTTCTTCTTCCTCTGTTAGTATTAGGAATGTGGAGCATGCTGGTTTTCTTGGGCACATGGCTTCTAGGAGATCTCTCCTTTGTTCATATCTTCCTCATATGGAATTTTATAGTTTCATAAATGAGGCTTTTTTTTTCTTTTCATGAATATAGTTTTCTCTTAAATATTTTCTGTAGTGGTGTCTTGACTTTCATTAGTTGCCTTATTTTCTG
>NW_008422577.1:0-313 GCF_000622305.1 Nannospalax galili | reverse complement strand
TTAATGAAATAGAAACAAAGAAAACAATATAAAGGATCAATGAATCTAAGAGCTGGTTCTTTGAAACAAGCTAAACAAGATAGACAGACCCTTAGCCTAGTTAACCAAAAGAAATTACAATTCCAAATCAACAAAATCGGAGATGCAAAGGGAAACATCACAACAGACACCCAAAAGATCCAGAACATTAAAAGGTAAAATTTTAAAGTCCTATACTCTACTAATTCTAAAAGAAATGGATGGATATCTAAAATCATGGGACCCACCAAATTTAAACCAAGAAGAGATCAACAGTTTAAACAGACCCATAACA
>NW_008422576.1:0-313 GCF_000622305.1 Nannospalax galili | reverse complement strand
AGTGACATCCATTGGTCTGCGTGACTAGAGACAGTAAGTAGACCTTTCAGCTTTGTAAACAGGCAAGCCTGTTCTGGGAATAATGCACAGTGAAAATTAAAATGTGGAAAATGACCTTGAACAACTTGTGGGTTTGAGCTGAGGGCGATTTGACATAGATACCTAAATGATTACATAAAGTTCATGGAGACACAGAAAATTAAAATGTTAAAGCTACCTCTACCTCTTCACTAAGGTATTCCACACCAAGAAGAATGTTGCTATAGAAGCTTTGGGGGAGGGGTTTAATGTCTGGTTCATACAGTCATTCATA
>NW_008422575.1:0-313 GCF_000622305.1 Nannospalax galili | reverse complement strand
TCAGAATGCTCCAATGTGCAATTACAATGCTCCAATATGTCGTCACAAAGCTCAGTGTGCCTTCACAATGCCCCAATGTGTCAGCACAATGCTCTAATGTTATATTACAATGCTCCAATATGTCATCTCAATGCTCCAAATTCACATCACAGTGCTCAGTAGGTTATCAAATTACTCCAATGTGAAATCACAATGCTCAGTGTGATATTACAATGCCCAATGAATCATAACAATACTCAACATGCCATCACAATGCTCAATGTGCTCTCTCAATGCTCCGATGTGCTATCACAATGCTCCAATATGTAATCCT
>NW_008422574.1:0-313 GCF_000622305.1 Nannospalax galili | reverse complement strand
ATTAAGTTGTCTGTGCCTTGGTTTCCCTCATCTGAAAATAGGTGGCAGAATGACTGTAACAGCAACAGCTACATTGCAGCAGTCCATGAAGAATTAAATGAATTAATATTTGTGAGGAACAGGGAACAGTCGCTGTTCACTGTGTATGTGTGTGCTCAGCTCTCACCATTAATCTACTTCTAGGCCTTTGAGTCTCAGTTTAGGAAACATACATTAGCTGAATAATGCTAATGATAATTATTTAATTACAATAATGATACACACTATGAAGGAGACATTAAGGATTGTGAAAGAACTGATACCCTAGGTCTAG
>NW_008422573.1:0-313 GCF_000622305.1 Nannospalax galili | reverse complement strand
AACATCATTCTAAATGGAGAAAAACTGGAAGTATTCCCATTAAGAATCAGGAACCAGGAAAGGATGTCCACTATCTCCATTCCTTTTCAACACAGTGCTTCAAACTCCTGCTAGAGCAATAAGACAGGAGAAGGAAGTTAATGGATACTAATTAGAAAAAAATAATCACTGTGTAGCTAAGGAATATTTTATCCTACTTTCTGACTGCAGGGCTAACTGGAATATGCTAACACACTCAGTTTTATTTTTTTTTTCCTTTTTCATTTATTTATTTTTGTGGGGCTTTTGGCTACTCTAACATTCCCCCCTCTGA
>NW_008422572.1:0-312 GCF_000622305.1 Nannospalax galili | reverse complement strand
AAAAAAACCCAGGCTTGGTTGTATGCACTTGTAATCCCAGCACTGAGGAGGCAGAGGCAGGCAGATCCCTGGGGCTCACTGGTCAGCCAGCCTGAACTACTTGGTGAACTCTAGGCTAGGGAGAAATCCAGGCTCAAAGGCCAGTAAGATGGCTCAGCTGGAATAGGCGCTTGCTGCCCAGACTGACAACCTGCATTCTAGTCCCAGGACCCACAGGTGAAATGAGAGAACTGATCCCTGAAAGTTGTTCTCCAACCTCCAACATCCACACAGGTGCTGTGGTGTACACACACACACACACACACACACACA
>NW_008422571.1:0-313 GCF_000622305.1 Nannospalax galili | reverse complement strand
GGGTGGGGGATTCATCAGAATGATCCCTCAATTCTTGACACTCCCTTCACACAAGGTGTCTACTCACTAAACCTTTGCTTGACACTTTAAGTTGTGTTATTTTTCAAGAATATGTATTTATCAACCACTTCCCTATATGGACTCGACTTCAAGAATTGGGGTTGCAGGACTATCCATACTGAATTTCCAGTCTGCTAGCCACTAGCCACAGGAAGCTACTTAAACTAGTTTCAATTTATTTTTTAATATTTTATTTATTATCTTATTTTATGTGTATGTGTGTATTGCCTACATGTAGGTAAGTACACCCATG
>NW_008422570.1:0-313 GCF_000622305.1 Nannospalax galili | reverse complement strand
AAAAAATAATAAAGTATCTTTTAAAATTAAGTATGAAGGACTTGGACTTAATGGAAATAATCCCCAGGAGGGACTTGGACAGCAGCCAATAACTCCCTTTATCTTCAGTATTTGTACCTGATAGTCATACCATAGATTCCCAAGACGTTTGCTCCAAGAAGTTGATAAGTGCTTATAGAAACGGGTTCATGTTCGGAAGGTATAACAGAAGTGATTTGATCCACAATGACATTTTCAGTTATCTATATATACTTCTATAAGAATAAACTATAATATCCTTCACAAAAATGCCAAAATATCTGCAATGTTTCCA
>NW_008422569.1:0-313 GCF_000622305.1 Nannospalax galili | reverse complement strand
TTGGAGCAGCTCCATGGAGCAAACTCCTTCCCCAGACACCATTCACGTAAATGTGAGGACAGGCCACCTCCATCTTCCATGTTTCCTGGGCTTCCTGAGTCCTGTAACCTCATTCACGATGCTCCTTCTCCCTCCAGGACCAGTGTATCCATCAGGAGGAAAGTGCTGCACAAGCCCCGCCCACTTCTGGACACACTGTCCTTATTAGCACAGCCTCAGGCCACATGCTGCTCTGTGGCAGTCAGGGAGGAAGGTCCCCACACTGCGCCAGGACCACCTGAGCTTTGTCACAGGTGCTGCCCTCCTCCTCCTC
>NW_008422568.1:0-312 GCF_000622305.1 Nannospalax galili | reverse complement strand
CTCCAGATCCTTGTGGCAACATATCTCTTGATATCCCCCCTCCTAGATGCCCCAAGGGTACCTCAGAATAGCCTGGATTCTTCTTCTCACAACATACAATGCACAGCTTTCCCCATTTTTAAAAACATATTTTATTTATTATTTTTATTTTATGAATGTATTGCCTACATGTATGTAAGTGCACCCAAGTGCAAAGCCCGCAGAGCTCAGAACAGGTCATCAGATCCCCTGGAACTGGAGTTACAGAGAGTTGTTAGTGGACATGTGGGTGCTGGGATTCGAACCCAGGTCTTCTGCAAGAATAGCCAGTGT
>NW_008422567.1:0-313 GCF_000622305.1 Nannospalax galili | reverse complement strand
ATGCTAACTAGTCTCAACTACTGTGTCATTTTTTTTAAATCATATCTAGTCCTGAGTGTGCTAATATGTGTTTGTGGTGTTTGTTAAGGTACTTTAATACATTCTAGGACTTATTAAACTGAAGTAAGGTGCAAGTAACCATTTTTTTCACATGAAGAATTGAAAATTACAGAAGTACTGAGACATCTGAAAATGACTGATAAATATATTGTGCTTTCTATGTTTTCCATTTTGTAATTAAACATCCATGACATGGATACATTGCTGGAATTGCAGGCATGTGTTACTACATCTGGTTTATGAGGTGCTGGGG
>NW_008422566.1:0-313 GCF_000622305.1 Nannospalax galili | reverse complement strand
AATGAGTCTCATTTCCAAATAGATTAAGTGATAAGATTGTTTCAGAAGATGTTTGTGCACACTTTATAACCTTAAGTTTTCATTTGAGAATGGTGAAAGTACAAAGAAAAGTGGACTTCATTAGTCTTGAGTGCCAAGATAAATAGAGAAAAGGAGTATGGTTGATAAATGAATTTATAGGGTTCTAATTGTAAGGTAGTGGGAAAAATGTAGTAAGACCATGCTTGTTTCTTGGGTACTGGTTTCTGAGACAGCCCAAATCTAAACTTAGAAGAAAAGTTTAGTATTAAGCACCTTTGTGGATAAGCTTCAG
>NW_008422565.1:0-313 GCF_000622305.1 Nannospalax galili | reverse complement strand
CTCCGCGCCCACGCCGCCTCCGTGCCCGCCGCCGCCCGCCTCGCCCGCGCCGCCCCCCTGCGCCTCGGAGCCGGTGCCCGGCGTGGCGGGGCTCCGCAACCACGGCAACACGTGCTTCATGAACGCCACGCTGCAGTGCCTCAGCAACACCGAGCTCTTCGCCGAGTACCTGGGCCTGGGCCAGTACCGGGCGGGCCGGCCCGAGCCGTCGCCTGAGCCCGAGCAGCCCGCGGGCCATGAAGGCGAGGTCACCGAGTAGCTGGCGCACCTGGTGCGGGCGCTCTGGACGCTGGAGTACACTCCGCAGCACAGC
>NW_008422564.1:0-313 GCF_000622305.1 Nannospalax galili | reverse complement strand
CAGGTTACAGACATGAGCTCTCCCTTCCTCTGTTTTTCGGAATTCTTCAGAGAAATCTAACGTCTCTTTTTCTACTTTAGATCTCTTTTCTAACCATGCTTTTCCTAATGCTCTGGGCTGCCCCAGCATCTCCAGTCTCTACTTTTCTCTAAGGCTCCCTTCCCCCATCCTATCATGCAGTGCAAGTCTCCTGTGTGTCTGACCTCCATGCCTGCTCTAAACCTGCATGGTTTTATGACATGTTTTCCTTCTCCTCTCCATACTTTTCTTCAAGTAAGCTCCTGAGATGTACAGCTTGCTTGCCCCGAGGATG
>NW_008422563.1:0-313 GCF_000622305.1 Nannospalax galili | reverse complement strand
ATAGGCTAAGTTATTATAGCAGTCACTGTTTAGATGTTCTTGCTTCTTGCTGTTTGAGTTTTTAAAGTAGATGGAAAACCACTGAAATGGCCCAAAAGCCCATGGAAAATGATGATGTAGAGACCACAATCTCAGTGCCTTGCCACAATGGGAGGAAGATCATCCTATACTGTGTCTCAAAGGGCTTGATTCTTCTGAGGGGTGGTGCCTGCTGTGGAGAATTGACTTCAGAGAGTTAGCCACAGAGGGATGGGCTTTTTGTGCTGTCCTGGAACAGAAGTGGCAGCATGGAAAGATGGCTACAGTGTCTTGC
>NW_008422562.1:0-312 GCF_000622305.1 Nannospalax galili | reverse complement strand
ATCTAGAGTTCCTTGTTTTAGGAAGATCAGCTCTTCCTCATCTACCAGCAAGCAGTTGCCAAATTCCTTTAGATAAAATTGAGGTCTGCTGTTCATTTTCCCAGGTCTATGCTGGGTTACTGTCTCTTGGGCCACCCTGGCCAACAACTCTTAAGGAATTACATTGATCCCTTTAATCTTTGGTTATACTTACCTTTGGGTGTTTAAGACCATGCAGTTGGTCCAGATAGACCAAATTATTTTTACTCTTAAGGTCATTTCAGGATCTGTTCCTCAGGGTTCACATGGGCTTGGGAGGAGCCCCTGGCTCCT
>NW_008422561.1:0-313 GCF_000622305.1 Nannospalax galili | reverse complement strand
GCTCCATGGATAGACATAGCTGATACATACCTGTTTGATGGATACATATGTGCTTTATGGTGAGGCATACCTGTTTGCTGTGTGGATAGACATACCTTCTCCATGGATAGACATACGTGTTCCACGAATAGACAGGGCTTATCGATTGATACATGCCCGTTTGATGGATACATACCTGCTCAATGGACAGACACACCTTCTCCATGGATCGACATACCTGCTAGAAGAATAGGCATACCGGCTCGATGGATACATGCCTGTGTGATGGATAGACATATCTCCTCAATGGATAGATGTACCTGCTCAATGGATA
>NW_008422560.1:0-313 GCF_000622305.1 Nannospalax galili | reverse complement strand
TATGTATGTGTGTGTTTGTATGAACACACATCTTCAAAAGGGGTGACCACTAAAGAAAGCTGCTTCATCATATCACACATTAGAAAGACATCTGATATTGCCCAAATGCAAAAATCAAGAAAAGGATGAGTATGGATGGTTTGTAGAAATATGTTAGTAGTGGTCTTGGAAAGACCAGCTAAAGCCTTGGAAGCAGTCACAGTTGTCTCTCTGGGTGAGAAGGGAAGTGAACATGAAGAGACCATTTTCTACTTCTGCTACGAAGTCATAGAGCTCCTTGACTCCAAAAACTATGTGCCCAAACTTTACTGGG
>NW_008422559.1:0-313 GCF_000622305.1 Nannospalax galili | reverse complement strand
TCCTACTTGCTGGCCGCTTCCCTGAGCTCCTCACACACAGCACACTCAATTCAACCAGAACACAATCCAGAAGGGATGTTTTCTAATCCCATTTTAGGAAGGATATGCAGGCAGGACCAGTGGAGCCCCCCCCGCAGGGGGCCATGCCACGCGATCTCTCCTGGGACGTCTCTTAGAAGGGACTCCAGCACCCTGAATCTCAGGCCGCCCCCGCCTCCCACTCTCCCAGCCACGCCCCTCTTCGGGGAGGCTTCCCTACCTGACCAGGCCCCTCCCGGGAGTTCATAGCGCCGGTTCCCAAAGGTGCCTGGGC
>NW_008422558.1:0-313 GCF_000622305.1 Nannospalax galili | reverse complement strand
CTGAATCATGGAGGGTTTCTGGAGAGCTGCTGCTGTGCGCTTCGTGTTGGAAGCCTGAAGAAACAGATTCATGTATCAGTGAAGGAATGCCACAGCCACAGGATAAACCCACAGAAAGAGTGAAAGCCAACAGATAAAAGCAAGGTTTCCTCCCAAGTTCTTTTGTCTGGGCTGCCACCAGAAAGTGCTGCTCATGTTTAGGGTGGGGCTTCCCATGTCAAATAATCTGATCAAGAAAGTCCCTCGCAGGAACACCCTGTGACTTGCATTTTGGTTGATTCCAGATCCAGTCAGGTTGACAACCAAGATTAGC
>NW_008422557.1:0-313 GCF_000622305.1 Nannospalax galili | reverse complement strand
TGTTGATGATAATAGTGGTGATGATAGTGATGACGATCATGACCATGAACTTGAAGGTGGTGTTCATGATAATGATGATGATGTTGATGATCATATTGGTGGTGATGATAGTGATGACAATCATGACCATGATCTCGAAGGTGGTGGTGGTGATGATGATGATGATGGCGATGGTGGTGATGGTGGTGGTAGTAACAATGGTGATTATAGTGATGATAATCATGATGATAATGGTGGTACTCATGATGATGATAATTATGGTGTGATGGTGATAGCCATGATGGTGTAATGATAGTGTATGTGATGATAGTGA
>NW_008422556.1:0-313 GCF_000622305.1 Nannospalax galili | reverse complement strand
TGAAATGCTTCTTCTAAGTATGTGGTTAATAAATAAATAACTTTTAAAAATTGTTTACAAAAATGTGTAGCCTTTCTGTTTACCAATAACAATCAGAGAAGGAGTTCAGGGAAACACTTTCATTTACACTAGCCTAAAATATATATAGAAATAAACATAACCATAGACATTAAGGACCTCTACAATGAAACATTTGTTGAATGAGATTGAGGAAGACATACAGAGATGGAAAGACCTCTTGTGCTATACTTTTTTAAAAAAATTCAAGTCAGGACCCCAGTCCATTGATGATCTCATTCACATTCAAGATGGG
>NW_008422555.1:0-313 GCF_000622305.1 Nannospalax galili | reverse complement strand
TCACATCATCCTCTGAAGAGGTTACCCAAATTGCTGATAGGGAATCAGGACCCAGATCGCTCTGGCTTCTTCCATGCTGAACAGAAATGCAGGGTGAGGCAACTGGAGCACCCCTTCAGTGGGTTTGTCTAAAAGACTCCCAAATTGCTTGCATAACTCTTATCTGTGGGGAGAAAAAGTCCTTGACTGATGAATAGAGGATGTGAAGGAGATGTAAAGTTAAGAGTAGTTGGCATTACAAGTTCTAGATGGACAACCAGAGAAAGTCAGAACAGGACAAATTTCAAATGTTCATATCAGAGTCCATTGGGAT
>NW_008422554.1:0-313 GCF_000622305.1 Nannospalax galili | reverse complement strand
ATTGCTAAGTTGAAGAACACATCCTACAGATTTAAACTCCCTTAAAATACCTCAAAAATGCTTCTAAAGACATTTTAGATTAAAAATTAAATCATAAATATTTTTAGATAGAAAGGGAAAAAATTCAACAAAGCATGAAATCTCTCTACATTTCTTTTATAAGCTAACTTCCGTTCTCCATGGATAATTACTACCAACTGTTCATCTAGTATTTGTCCATGATGTTCTTAGTTATGCAATAGATGGAGATGATTTTGCTAATTGAGTCCCTCAAATTGGCAAACATTACATACCTTGTACTTTATTATTAATT
>NW_008422553.1:0-313 GCF_000622305.1 Nannospalax galili | reverse complement strand
ACAGGTAAAATGCCATGAGCATTTTGTTCTCAAGAGTCACAGTTACTGAGAGAATTAGGACTGGCCATAGACGGCTAGAGCCTAGAGTAGGTCAAGGACGGTCCTATCCCGGAATCCCCAAAGATCAGCAATACAGAGTTCTTGATAGTCCCCCTTGTTCAGATGGGGACGCCCAGTGCAGGAGGAAGAAGTCACTCTCAGCTGTCACCCCTCACCAACACACACTCAGATCCTGTACATCGCCCTGAAGGCTGAGGTCACAGAACTCATGGAGAATTCTGTCTAGCAGTGCTGAGCTATATTTCATATCTTA
>NW_008422552.1:0-313 GCF_000622305.1 Nannospalax galili | reverse complement strand
CTACAGTGAGTGGCCATATGGACATGGGGACATGCCATCCCTGGAGACTTGTTAGAATTAGTTACACAAAGAATGATTCTAGATTGTATCGAATCAAAATATATATTGTAGAGGACATCCAGTTATAGTTGCAGGCATTAACACGTAAGAAATAAATTTTCATCATCAGTGTTTCATCTGAAATATATAATTTATAATATAAATCCATCATTAAAATGGATATTGTTGTGTTGAGGTCTTAATTTTCAATCCTATAGTCCAAAAAAGCATGGTATGAGCTGAGCATGGGGGCACACACCTTTAATCCCAGCAC
>NW_008422551.1:0-313 GCF_000622305.1 Nannospalax galili | reverse complement strand
CCCACCTCTTCCTCCTCTTCACTTTCTTCCTCTCCTTCCTCTCATGCTTCACCCTCTTACCACCCCCTCTTCTTCCTTCTTCATAGTTAGGTTCCCCTCCTGGGAACTAAAGGATGAGTAAATTAGGTGGACCCCTAGACTCCTTCATTGGCCTGTCTCCCCTTCTCTACCAGAGATAGGTCATAGCACCACAGAGGGCAGAACCTTATGGTACTATGACCTACAGCCTTTTAACCAGCTTAGGAGAATCAATATTCTCTCTCCCTGCTTTCCAGACTGCAGCTACCCTTAGATAAGAAATGAAGCTTAGGAG
>NW_008422550.1:0-313 GCF_000622305.1 Nannospalax galili | reverse complement strand
TATTCATATATATATATATATATATATATATATATAATTTCATGAGTATGTTGGAAAGTATTCTTTTCCCTTGGATATGTGTCACCCAAGTTCTCTCGGGTCTCTTGTGCTATCAGACAAACCATATAATATATCTTTATGTGAATTTTTCACATTTTCTATCTTGGTTAGGGAGGGGGGAAATGGAGAACTTACAAAGAAACAAACACCCAAAGCCCAGCACCCAGATCTGTGCAGC
Organism: Nannospalax galili; assembly: GCF_000622305.1. Lineage (NCBI taxonomy): Eukaryota > Metazoa > Chordata > Mammalia > Rodentia > Spalacidae > Nannospalax > Nannospalax galili. The sequence goes on along the minus strand of NW_008422550.1, from coordinate 75 downwards.
TTGGCCCACCACTTCCACACCGGCCCACAGTCTCTGTTAACTTTCACTCACACATCTTAGGCCTGCAGTCTTGCC
>NW_008422549.1:0-313 GCF_000622305.1 Nannospalax galili | reverse complement strand
TTCTTAACAGTTGTATAGTTTGGGAGCCTCTGTTTTTATCTTATCCAACCACAAAACTCCCAAGAATCTTATACCTATAGCTGGCCTTTGGTTCTTCAGGTGTCTTTTGAATGGTTTTATGTCTGTAAAACACTCGAAGGAAGGTTAACATCATATATTAAATCAAGCATAGGCAAGGTCTAACACAGCATGGAAAGGTTTTAGCCATTCGTATTAACTATTTTCTCCATAGATCTTTGTTAGGTACCGTACCTTGGGTAAAAGGCATTAATTTGGTTAGTTCTTTACTAACTTTAGTTATCCCTTGGGAGTC
>NW_008422548.1:0-313 GCF_000622305.1 Nannospalax galili | reverse complement strand
GCTGTTATCCCAAATCTCAGGAAGTAGAGGCTGGAGGATCAGGAGTTCAAGATCACTTTTGGCTATATAATGAGTTCAAGAGCAGCCTGGGCTAATAAGACCTTGACTCAAAACTATGTGACTCATCTATCCAAATGACACTACAGCCTACCATAGAGAAATCCATCCATCGAGTTCACTGCGGCACTATCACAACAAGGAAATGGAGACAGCCTAGATGTCCAACAATAAATGAATGTTTAATGAAAATATAGAATGTTTGAAAAATGGAGTTTTATTCAGCTATAAAAATGAACTCATGAAATATGTGAGG
>NW_008422547.1:0-313 GCF_000622305.1 Nannospalax galili | reverse complement strand
GAGGACTTTATTTAATTGAGTGACTCTAGTCGCTGGTGGCCAATTAAAAGATTTTTTTAAGGTGTTGTAAACCTGTCCTTAAAAGACATTATATTGTATCTTGTATATTGAATGTCCCAAAACAGAGCTGAGAGCAACTTTCTCGCCTGTCGCTGTCTCTTCCTTGGCGTTATCAAAATCTATCCGTAGTCCTCCACTTCAGTGGAAAGACCTCATTTTCAGACTTCACATTTTTAATCTGTGAATGGAAAGGGGCAGTTTGGGGATGTTCACTGGATACCTGCATCTGAGCACTTTGTCACTTGGCAGTTTA
>NW_008422546.1:0-313 GCF_000622305.1 Nannospalax galili | reverse complement strand
GCAGGCATAACACTCATACACATAAAATAAAAATAATAAACAAAGTATTTTAAAGAAAACCCCAAAACTACATTTTCTCATCCAGAGATACTATTTTAAAACTGGAAAGGGCAGCTATAGGTCTAAGAACAGCCATAGTACCAATAACTGAGAAAGGAACTGTATCCAGACTCATAGCAAAGTCTTAAAACACAGGAATAAAAGAGGGGTGCAAGATCTAAAGATGTTATAAGAAGTGGCTGTCTGGAAGCACTGACAGAACGCAACAGATGTCTTCAGAAAAAGTACATTAAAACCACCGTCGATACCTCAC
>NW_008422545.1:0-313 GCF_000622305.1 Nannospalax galili | reverse complement strand
AAGAGATGACAGCTGAAGATTCTTGATCTGGCCTTTCCATAGGAAAGCTAAGTAACCCCATGGGATTAGTGAACACCTCTAAGGTGGTGGCTGGAATTGAAAAGCATGTGCAAATGACACATTGGGAGGCTCGATGGTTAAGTGTTGGCTGCTCTTGTAAAGGACCTGAATTCAGTTCTACCACCTGCAACTCCAGCTCTAGGGGATCTGACCTCTGGCCTCGAAGGGCACCTGCTCTCATGTGCACAAACCCATACACACACATACACATAAATAAAAATAACAAAAAATATTTAATATACACACTAGGGGC
>NW_008422544.1:0-313 GCF_000622305.1 Nannospalax galili | reverse complement strand
TAGTTAACATACCAAGAGTCCCATCCTTGAAAGAGACTGCCTCTCCCACTCCAGTCATTAGTTGCCAAAAGTTCCTTAGGTTGGATTGGGTTTCTTACCCACTTCCCCTATGCTGGTATTATGTCTGGTTTGAGCTTGCCTGGGACTTGTGCATGTTGTGACAATTGCTGTGAATTCATACAAGTAACTGACCAGCTGTCTGCAAAACTCTTTCCTTGTGGTCATCACCACCTCTGGCTCTTAAAATTTTTCTGACCTCTCCTCCACAATGATCTCTGAACGATGGAAGACTGTTTTATATAAGTGCTCTATT
>NW_008422543.1:0-313 GCF_000622305.1 Nannospalax galili | reverse complement strand
GCCTCTGCCTTCCGGAGTACTGGGATTAAAGGTGTATGCCATCACACCGGGCTACCACACACTGTTTCAAATCTATATTTTTAAATGCTTTCCTTTTTTATTTTTTTTGTATGCTTTTTCTGTCAGTTACCAAGATGGTGTTTTGAAAGTCTCATTCTAAACTGCATTTGCCCATTTCCCCATTCAGTTGTGTTAATTTTTCCCATTTCCTTGTTCTCTGTATTCAGATTTAAGATTCTCTGTCCTTATGAATTCAACCCTGTGGTGGTGGTTTGATAAATATCCTCCATAAGCTCCAAGCATTTAAACACTT
>NW_008422542.1:0-313 GCF_000622305.1 Nannospalax galili | reverse complement strand
GGCCCAGTTCACAAGATGGAGCCCATATCCAGCACTGTAATGAAGGAAAAGAATCCATGCTTACATAAGTCACAGACTGTAGGGGAAATCCTATTATTATTCTCCTAAATGGACATAGTATTAAGGTGACTCCTAATGACTTATTGTTATACCCATCGATTTGTGGGTATAATTCTCTCCAGAAACTCTCACCAGAGAAGCTAGTCATTCATGAATCTCTGTGCATCTTTCAGTGAATACAAGTTATCCAATGCACTGAAGAACATCTAAACACTGACCTCTTGACTAAAAAATAGTTACTGGAAGTTTTGTA
>NW_008422541.1:0-313 GCF_000622305.1 Nannospalax galili | reverse complement strand
AAGAATGAATGCCTAATGTAGAACATATTGAGACATAGTAAGCAGACCTTCCTAGTAAAGGTAACCATCTGAAGCCTGAATGAATAGTTCAGTCCTTAAAGATTTTAAAACAGCCTATAAAGAGTGTTGGAACTCTGATAGTTTTATAAAACTGTCATATCCCTTTTACTGGTGATAATTTTTTTCTTAAATGTAATAAATGAAAGATATGCCCTGTATAAATGAGTTAAGCTTAAATTATTTTTAAGTTATCATGTTTAATTTTCATTGCTAATATAATATTCATTCATTAAAAATATAGGCCAATCTAAAA
>NW_008422540.1:0-313 GCF_000622305.1 Nannospalax galili | reverse complement strand
GATGAGTCAAGACAAGATTCTGCCTTCCCAGGAGCCTTTGGCTCCTCTGGCCCTGAAACTCCACCCCAGTTCCAGGCCTGTCAATTTTCTGACCACACCCAAGGCACACCCCTCCTCTAAGGCCACTGACTTTCCCCAGTCTGTCCTCCTTTATTTCTTTGCCCCTTCTCTCCCCTGACCCAGAGGAATATCCTCACTCATTCAGACTCCTCCCTTCCTAGCCTGCCTCAGGCTCTCCCCTCATAGCTCCAGCAGTGTAGCCCTGGACTCACTCTACAGTGATTTCACAGGTTGCTATGCACTTAGAGCAGAC
>NW_008422539.1:0-313 GCF_000622305.1 Nannospalax galili | reverse complement strand
TCCATGGTGATTCTGTGTTCAGTGCTGATCACTGAATGGGAACACCTGGGAATCTAGGGCTGGGCTCCTCTCTCAGAGCTGCAGGCTCAGGGCTTGGCTGGTTTTCATAAGCACAGGGAGGTCTTATTTGCATGAACTGCTGCTATAAAGCACAGTCTCCAGTTCGATGGCTGGAAAATGCAATGCTAGACAGGCCACATATCCTGGATTAGTGTGGTAATAAAGTTTTACAGATGAGGTAATAGCACAGATATGTAGATGTGTATATAACGTATTCAATGTCTCTACTGTTGGATTTAGCCCAGTGTGATGG
>NW_008422538.1:0-313 GCF_000622305.1 Nannospalax galili | reverse complement strand
AAAAAAAAACCCTCCCCGCAAAACAAAAAACTTTAAACAACCACAAAATAAAACCAAAACATTCCTTCAGCTCAAAGGTTTCCTTCTCTGCCTTTTCTTTCAGTGTGTATATGGTATACATACACATGTGCGTGCAGATGCTCATGCCCTGCAGTGTTTAGAGGCCGGAGAGGGATGTCAAGTGTCCTGCCCTATCACTTGCCACCTATTCCCTTGAGACCAGGTCTCTCCCTGAGCCTGGACCTAGGCTGACAGCCAGCAAGCCCCAGTCATCCTCCTGTCTCAACTCCCCACAATACTGGGGTTACAGGCA
>NW_008422537.1:0-313 GCF_000622305.1 Nannospalax galili | reverse complement strand
TACTCATATTTGGGTCTTCTACTTTGTTCCGTTAATCTCTGTCTGTTTTTGTGCTAGTACTGTGCTATTTTTATAACTATAGCTCTGTAATATAATTTGAAATCTGGTATGGTAAACCCTCCAACATTATTCTTTTTGCTTAGAATTGCCTTGGTTTTTCAGGGTCTTCTGTTTTTCCATATGAATTTCAAGATTTTCTTTATTTAATTTCTGTTAAGAATGTCATGGGGATTTTGATTGGGATTTTAATTAATCTAGAAATTGCTTTTGGTAGGATGGTCTTTTTCACAATATTAATTCTACCAATCCATGA
>NW_008422536.1:0-313 GCF_000622305.1 Nannospalax galili | reverse complement strand
AAGGTATTAAGTACAAGTTGAAATTTACTCCGCCAGCTGAGGCAAAGGCATATACATCAGCCTGTTAAACAGACCCTTTAGTTCCGACTCAAGACTCTTCAAATGCTGTTTGTGACATTAAGAGGGCTACATCTAGAACTGCAATCCTGACCTGCTCTTTAGGGAGAAATGAACTGCAAACCACTTTTATCCTATTCCTGATCTCTGTCAGCATATTTAAAAAGAGTAGGATATCTGTACTGAATGGAAGTGGTTACTTTCATTTGAAGACAGGGGATATGGCACGGTGGTAGAGGGCTTGCCTAGCATGCTC
>NW_008422535.1:0-313 GCF_000622305.1 Nannospalax galili | reverse complement strand
TTCATGACTTGTAGGACAGTGGTCCAAGCCCTTCTGGCTTTCATCATCTCCGCTGAAAAATAAGCCCTTGTTCTGATGGGCCTGCCTTCGTATGTGACTTGATTTTTCTATCATTTTCATTATATTTTCTTTGTTCTGTACATTTAGTATTTTGACTCTTACATGATGTGAGAAATTTCTTCTCTGGTCCTCTATATTCGGTGTTCTGTATGCCTCTTGCACCTTGATAGGTAACTCTTTCCTTACCTTTGGAAATTTTTCTTCTATGACTTTGTTGGAAGTATTTTCTGTCCCTTTGACCTGGGTTTCTTCT
>NW_008422534.1:0-313 GCF_000622305.1 Nannospalax galili | reverse complement strand
CGTAACTGTGCAACTTAACTGTGCAACTAATTTAACTGTGCACAATCAACTTAACCATGCAACTTGTGCACTGTGCAATTTAACTGTGCGCATTCAACTTAACTGTGCAACTTGTGCACTGTGCAACATGTGCAACTCAAGGTTAGGCAGAGCCTAAGTCCCCCCCTCCAAATGAACAAAAAGGACCTCAAAGCCCAAGGGGTTAAAGGGAGGACAGAAGGGAAGAAGTACAACACAAAAGAGCATAACAATGGTGTACAATTCATGTGGGAGAAACAAGCAATCAAATAGGGCAGGGATGCATCAGAGTAGA
>NW_008422533.1:0-312 GCF_000622305.1 Nannospalax galili | reverse complement strand
CATGGACTCTTAAAGAAATATGCTGATCACTTTAATCTTTGCTTATACTTTTCTTTTAAGATGATACAGTTGGCCCAAATAAACCAATATATTTTTACTCTCAAGGTCATTTGAATATCTGTTCCTCAGAGGTCACACAAGCTTGGGAGGAGCCCCTGGCTCCTTTCTTTTACCAGTTCTATATATGTGAAGATAAGTCTAAAGTTCTTCTCGACCATGGCTGGCTTCACTTGGAAGCATAGAGGAAATGTTACCTCTGTGTTGACCCTCCTCTTTCTAGACTGGACACTGGTTAAAGTCCATCTGGTGGGG
>NW_008422532.1:0-312 GCF_000622305.1 Nannospalax galili | reverse complement strand
GAGGGCCGGTGACACGGCCATGTGCACATCAGAGAGGGCAGGTGACACGACAATCTGCAGGTCAAAGGGGGCAGGTGACACTACCATTTGCACGTCAGAGGGGGCAGGTGACACGATCATCTGCATGTCTGAGGGAGCAGATGACACCACCATCTGCACGTCTGAGGGGCCAGGAGACACGACCATATGCACTTCAGACTTGGCAGGTGACACGACCATGTTTACGGGAGAGGGGGCAGTTGACACGACCATCTGTAAGTGAAAGGGTGTAGGTGACATGAACATCTGCACGTCAGAAGGGGTAGGAGACAC
>NW_008422531.1:0-313 GCF_000622305.1 Nannospalax galili | reverse complement strand
ATACAACCTGCAACAAATCCTTTCATAACTTAGTTTTTTGTCAGTGTTTTAGAAAGGAATAGAGACATAAATTACAGCAGAGTTAACCAACTAACCTCTGAACATAGTCTTCAACTATCATGAACATAAACTGGATATGCAAATAAATTCGACAAAATGTATTTTAATAGCAATTTTCAAAAACTCTTAAGGATTACACTTAGAGTTAACGAGGTCAGACATTTCTGTTGCAGTATGTATAAAATTATTAATGCTATATTTATGGTAGAAATGTGCTCACATGAATAACACTGTGTAAATGTTTAGATCAACT
>NW_008422530.1:0-313 GCF_000622305.1 Nannospalax galili | reverse complement strand
ATTGAATTCTGACAGTTTCACGATAACGGTAAAAATATCTATCAGCTCCAAGCCGGCATTAAAACTGCTTTTTAAATGGTATCATTTTGTACAAGTTGAATTTGACCACAGTCACTAAAATCTACCAAAAATGAAAGGTTTTACTAAAAGCTAATAAAAACAGCAAAGCCAGAGAAGGTTTTCTTTTTAGATCAGAAAGGGTTTTTGTCAGGTGTCTCTTACACATGTCATTTATAACTGTTCTTTAAGATCATGCCATTTTTGTCATTTTTTAAAAGATTTATTTCTATGGGGGCTGGAGAGATGGCTCAGC
>NW_008422529.1:0-313 GCF_000622305.1 Nannospalax galili | reverse complement strand
GTGCTTTTAACTGCTGAGCCATCTCTCTAGCCCCTGTCTGTCTGTTTAGAGACAGGGTCTCTCACTGTCACCCAGAACTTGCCAGTTTGACTAGGCTCGCTGGCCAGAGAGCCCCAGGCATCTACCTGTCTCCACTTCCACAGTGCTGGTATTAAAAGTGTGTGCCATCATGCCTGCTTTTTTTATGTGGAGTATCCAATTCATGCCCTCATACTTATGGGGTAAGCATTTCACTGTCTGAGCACCTCCCCAGCACCCCCACAAGGAGCAAATGTGGAGTTAAGTCAAAGTTCCAAGAAAGAACTATTCCAGT
>NW_008422528.1:0-313 GCF_000622305.1 Nannospalax galili | reverse complement strand
CCCAATTCCACTCTTTGGCTCAGCTATCCCTACACTCCAGACTGCAAACACAAACTGCACATGTGACACAGTAAGCACAGTTTTACTCTTTCCTTACTGCCGTTTCCTTCTCTTCTGTCATAAATCCTCAGCTCTTAGACTGTTGCTTAGCATAAGACAGACATCTAATCCTATTTGTATGGAGCTATGCATTTGAGGGAGCATAAATGAGGAGGAACCCAATAGAGTCCTGATGGACTCTGATATGAACATTTGAAATTTTCCCTGTTCTGATTTTTTCTGGTTCCCTGTCTAGAACTTGTAATGCTAACTA
>NW_008422527.1:0-312 GCF_000622305.1 Nannospalax galili | reverse complement strand
CTCCAATATGCCAGCACTACAGTCCCATGTGCCATTATTTTACTCCCGTGTTCCATCACAATCTTACAATGTCACTTCTCAGTGTTCCGTTGTGCAATCACAATTCTCATTGTGTCATCACAATGATTCATTGTGTTGTCACAATGCACAATAAGCAAACACGTGCTCAATGTCCCCTCACAAGCTGCCAATTTTACATCATAACACTCAAATATGTAATCACAATGCTCCACTGTGTCATCAGAATGCTCCAATATCACCTCACAATGCTCCAATGTGACATCACAATGCTCAATGTGCCAACACTATGGC
>NW_008422526.1:0-312 GCF_000622305.1 Nannospalax galili | reverse complement strand
ACTGTTATGGCACATTGAGCATTGGGATGGCACATTTGAGCATTGTGATGAGACATTGGAGGAGAGTGATGGCACATTGGGCATTGCTATGATAACTGGGGCACTATGATAGCACACTGAGAACAGTGATATCACCTTGGAGTGTTGTGATGACACATTGGAGCATTTTGGTGTCACATTCTGATAGCACTTTGGGGCATTCTGAAGGAACATTGAGCATTGTGATGACTGATTGTTGCATTGTTATAGCACACTGATGAATGTGATGTCAAAATGGAGCATTTTGAAGACATATTGGAGCATTGTGATGGC
>NW_008422525.1:0-313 GCF_000622305.1 Nannospalax galili | reverse complement strand
CCACAACAATGTTCAACATGCCATCAAAACAATGCAATATGTGATCATAATGTTTCAATATGCCCTTAAATTTCCATTGTGCCATCACAATGCCCAATATGGTATCACAATGCTTAGTGAGACATCACAATGCCTCAATGGTCACTTTGAGTGCACATTGGCCTTTGTGATGGCACCTTGAGCATGGTTATTACACGCACGAGGGCATTATGTTTTCTCACTGAGCATGGAGACATCACATTGGAGCACTGTGATGACATACTGGAGCATTGTGATCACACATTAGGGCATGTGGTGGTACACTGAACATTGT
>NW_008422524.1:0-312 GCF_000622305.1 Nannospalax galili | reverse complement strand
TTTCTGTCAGTGGCCCTTGTTCCTACAGTCTGGAGAACTTGAGGCCTGTGACTCTGGATTTTGAACCACCCAGGGCCCTTGCACCAGACTCTGGACCTTGTGGCTGCTCAGGCACTCTGGCCCAGGGAAGACCTTCTCAGGCAAACAGAACCCTGCCCACTTACACATCCCGAGTGTTTGTTCAGGCTCCCCCAAACCCCCAGATTCTGTGTGCGAGAGAAAATAGGTGATGTGTGCTTTGTGCGACTGACTTGTTACACATAACACAATCTCCAGTTCATTCTATTTTCCAAAAAATGATAAAATTCCCTT
>NW_008422523.1:0-312 GCF_000622305.1 Nannospalax galili | reverse complement strand
GATAACTGACAAAGAACATTAAATTACAGAAATAGAAAGCCATGCTTACAGAGAGAAAATCAACATTGTGGCCCCACATCTCCTAACTGAAAAATTTGTAGACATGGCCAAACCACACACCTGCTTCAATGGCCAGTTTCTTCCTCTGTGAGATGGGCTGCAAATCCAGATGTTAATCTTGATGCAAATCAGTACACTGCAGGCAAAACAGATTTTAAAACTATGAAACACTATGCCAAAATAAAATATTCTTTTACTCAGAAGATATATCTTGGAATAATTGAATCTATTCATTTATGGGAACAATAGTTA
>NW_008422522.1:0-312 GCF_000622305.1 Nannospalax galili | reverse complement strand
TTGACATCACACTCCTCAGTGTGCATAACAATGCACCAATGTGTTATCACATGTCTAAATGTTCCTTGAGAATGCTGCAAAGTGTCATCACAATGCTCTGATGTGACATCAAAATACTCCCATGTGGGACAACCCTCCAATGGGACATCACAGTGTTCACTGTGCCAACACAGTGCCCCATTGTATCATCACAATGCTCAGTGTGCCAAAACTCTTCTCCAATGTGTCATCATGATGCTCAAATGTGACATGCCAATGATAAGTGTGCCATAACAGTGCCTCAATGTGTCATCACAATGCCCCAATGTACCA
>NW_008422521.1:0-312 GCF_000622305.1 Nannospalax galili | reverse complement strand
AGCATTTCTTTGTAATTTCATATCCATATAAAATTAAACATTTCTATCAAACCATGTTCAATTACTATTGGCATTTCTCATGTGCTAGGTTATCCTCTGTGTCTTAGAGATGTAAGAATCGATAAAACAGTCTAAATTTCTGCTTTTGTTTGCATGGTGGAACTCATGTGGGCATATGTAAAGTCAAATTCACTGTTGGAAGGCGCATGTGTTGACTGGTTCCCTCCTACCACTGCCTTTATGACAACCCAATGCAAGAACTCTCCAAAACCACCATTTGGAACATCCTAACGAGTTTACTAACTGAGCATG
>NW_008422520.1:0-312 GCF_000622305.1 Nannospalax galili | reverse complement strand
ATTATTTCAGTTTTGTCCTACTGAAAATGCCACATAAATAGAAGCACACTCTACAGTCTTCAGAAATCAGTTTCTTTTACTCAACACAAGGCTGTTGCGATTCATCCAGGTTGTGTGTATCAACAACTCATTTCTTCTTATTGTATGGATGCACCATTTTTATTTAAACATCCATCTATTGAGGAACATTGAGATTTTTCTCACATTTGGGGAATTATTATATAGACACAGAAATATACATGTACACGTTTCTGTGTGAAACCAAGCTTTCATTTCTCAGGTTAAAAGCACGAGGAGTTGAATCTCTGGGTC
>NW_008422519.1:0-312 GCF_000622305.1 Nannospalax galili | reverse complement strand
TTTAAAGCCCAATACCCACAACAATGATGAATATAACAAACTATAGTGATGCAGTAGTGGCACTTTCATCTTGGGGGCAATCAACAGTTACCTAATTGGAATTAAAGCCCTCTCAATGGGAAGGAGCTCATGTGTGACACTGTAAACATAGCCAAATATACATGGCTGGAGAGATCATAGATTCTAGAGAAAAACTTAACCTTTGTCATATCCCTAGACAAATGTAATTTTTTACTGCATGCTAACTGTAGGTCCTTATATTTACAGACAAGTACACCATTCACCACTCCTCAAAGAAGCTTCTTTTTGCAA
>NW_008422518.1:0-312 GCF_000622305.1 Nannospalax galili | reverse complement strand
GACTAAAGGACATTAAGTCATGGAGAAGAGGTAAGTGGTTCAGAGAAGTTACGGACTGGCTCTCCCACATTTTGTTGTCCTGGTTAGCCCAACCACACAATTTTCCAAACCTTGTTAATAGCCAGAATCTCCTCTTCACTCCTGCCTCTCAGGCAATGCACCACAGACTCCGAATTCACAGCCTCACCTCACATCTGGATAGTTTGTCCACTGTCTGTAAATGGATCAGGCAAAGGGTGGCTCCTTTTTCAACAAGGAAGTAGTGTTTTCCCAATCCCAACTGGATGCCATTTCCCCTAAGTAACATACAGT
>NW_008422517.1:0-312 GCF_000622305.1 Nannospalax galili | reverse complement strand
GTATGAGTCTTTAATAAGAACAGCTTTGCACATGGACAGAAATGATTACTGGTCTGCGTGTAAGTTATGAGGGTATGTCATTATCTATTTATGCTGGGAGAGGCTGCAAGAATCTTTGTACTGTCTTCCAGGCCTGGGCACGAGACACTGCAATTGTTCATTAAAGAGACTGATGACTTGGAAAAGTTTGTTAGCAGTGGAATGGAAATTTCAAGGATGTGAACAGGTTTGTGAGAAAAGGGATTTGGCAGACAATGTCGTGTTTTCAAAGAAATTTGTTTACCATTTAAGAAGCACTGTGCAAGGGGCATG
>NW_008422516.1:0-312 GCF_000622305.1 Nannospalax galili | reverse complement strand
TTGGGAAAAGAATTGTTTTAGAAGGAGAGCCAGTTTAGGAGACAGCCGGCCTTGCTCAGGTTTCATCTCTGGGACATCAGGAAGCATCTTTCGCGGCTGAGCTCCCACCGATGCCTTTCTGTCCTTCAGGAAGCACCGGGAGTCCTCTGGCTCTCTCACGGAGCAAGGTGCCTTTGGGGCTTGCCAAGGTCCAGGACCTCTGTGGTCCCCCTTCTTCCTCCCCTTCTTTCCTATTCCTCTCCTCCTCCCTCCTTCGCCCTCCCTTTTCCCCTAGTTCACGGCTCACCCTCCTCCCTGGGCCCCTCCCTTCTC
>NW_008422515.1:0-312 GCF_000622305.1 Nannospalax galili | reverse complement strand
AATGCTACAATATGCCAGCACTACGGTCCCATGTGCCATTATTTTGCTCCCATGTGCCATCACCATATTACAATATGACTTCTCAATGTTCCGTTGTGCAATCACAATTCTTGTGTCATCACAATGCACCATTGTGACATGACAATGATTCATTGTGATGTCACCATGCACAATATCCAAAGACGGTGCTTAATGTCCCCTCACAAGCTGCCAGTTTGACATCATAATGCTCGAATGTCTAATCACAATGCTCCAATGTGGATCACAATGCTCCAGTATCACATCACAATGCTCCAATGTGACATCACAATG
>NW_008422514.1:0-312 GCF_000622305.1 Nannospalax galili | reverse complement strand
AGTAGTATGTGCTCATTATGGAAACATTTTCTAAAGTTAAAAGTGAAAAGGTGGAAGTTATTATCAGAAAATCACTCATGGTCAGCTTCTTGGGCTGTGTCTTTCTGTGTAGTACCTCTGCTGTGGTTGGACTCATCTGGGACAGGAAGCTTGTGCCAGTGCTCCTTCTCTGTTAACTTACCATTTCACATGCCTCTTTTGTCCTATAAACTCTTAGCATTGTGGTACCCATGATGTGATGCTTTACATAAGGATTGGTTATTTTTGTACATTACCTGTGGTTGTATGTTTTATAATTTTTCACTACAAAAA
>NW_008422513.1:0-312 GCF_000622305.1 Nannospalax galili | reverse complement strand
ACACACCAGGTATTCCACCCATATATTTAGCATAACTTAAGGTGAACATGCCTTCCTGGGAGTGGTTCTATAATCAGATAATTGAGCACTGAGACTGGAAAAGTGGGTCCTCCAACAGATAGACTAGACTTTTTTTTATAGTCAGGGCCAGTTAAATTTATGGGGCTTATTGATACTCCTCCCACAGAGAGACCAGGAGCAGTTTCTGATCCCTCCTGTACTTCACAGCCACTCACTGGAGTTGACAGTTTATAAACTACTTAGTTTCCAGGGACAGAGAGTTCTGTGAGGAAGGTAGTTTTATGGAATGTT
>NW_008422512.1:0-312 GCF_000622305.1 Nannospalax galili | reverse complement strand
GACACGACCATCTGCATGTCAGAGGGGGCAGGTGACACGACAATGTGCATGTCAGAGAGGGCAGGTATCACGACCATCTGCATATCAGAGGGGGCAGGTGACACGACAATACCACGTCAGAGGGGCAGCTGAAACGACCATCTGCACGTCAGAGAGGACACGTGACATGACCATCAGCACATCGGAGGAGGCTGGTGACACGACCATCTGCACGTCAGAGTGGACCGAATACATGACCATGAGCACATAAGAGGGGACAGCTGACATGACCATCTGCACGTCAGAGTGGGCAGGTGACACGACCATGTGCAC
>NW_008422511.1:0-312 GCF_000622305.1 Nannospalax galili | reverse complement strand
ATCTTGTGAGCTCAAGTGATCCTCTTGCCTGAGCCACCTGAGTGGCTGAGACTACACGTGTGTCACGATGCCTGGCAGAGGCTGAGTAGTTTTGTTAGGCAACTTCCTGCCAGTGATCTGTAGGGGTTTGACACAGTTGTTTCAATCATACTGTCCCCTGAGCAAGTGCTCAGTTTCTGCCGATAAAATGTTGTCAAGACACATTCTGACTAGGAAAAGAGATTCTTACAAGAAGGCAGGGATCGGGGGATGAGGGATGAAGTGGGGGTGTAGGGGTGTCTGTGAAAAGGTCTCTAATGGGTATATTCTTAC
>NW_008422510.1:0-312 GCF_000622305.1 Nannospalax galili | reverse complement strand
AAAAAAAAAACAATTTTTTAATGTATTGCCTCAGATCATAAAACAATTCTATAGGACATGTCTTCACGTGTGTATCAGTTGAATCAGTTCCTGAACTCAACTCTGTGTTGACAATTAAAAAATTATTTCGGGGGTTGGAGAGATGGCTCAGTGGTTAAGAACACTGACTGCTCTTGCAGAAAACCCAGGCTCCATTCCCACATGGTGACTAAAAACCATCTGTAACTCCAGTTCCAGGGGTATCTGACACCTTCTTCTGACTTCCATGGGCATTGCACGACATGGGTGCACTTACATACATGTAGGCAATAC
>NW_008422509.1:0-312 GCF_000622305.1 Nannospalax galili | reverse complement strand
GATAGATAGATAGATAGATAGATAGACAGATAGAGGGACTGATAGATAACCTAAGGAGTCCAATTAGTGTTGCCCTTATTTGCATGTGTTTGTTTGCATGTGTTTTCAGCTGACTACTTAGGACTGAGTCCTTCTTCCTGAAAAAACTGATTTCCTCAGTCCTCAGCAGCTACTGACTTCCTGTAGCTTTTCATCTAGACATGGAATCTTTAAGTGTGCATATGTGCTAAATTTTAAAGTATTTTATATGTGGAGATAAATATGTAATATGTACCATATAAAAGTCGAGTGTGTGTGTGTGTGTGTGTGTGT
>NW_008422508.1:0-312 GCF_000622305.1 Nannospalax galili | reverse complement strand
TTTTTTTTTGGGGGGGGCATGGTGACACTTGTCAAAATGGTGCCAGGAGAAGGGGACACTGTGTGAAGCTTGGGGCTGTGCTCAAGGCTGAGAACAGCATGCCAGACACAGGCAAGGATGGCAGGGCTGTGGGTGAGGGCGTGATTCTAGCGGGAGGGTATGAAGAAGGCGGGGGCCCATCTAAAACTTGGGGCCGGCTCCCCGCCTCCCCGTGTGTCTCCGTCTCTCTGTCTTTACCTCTCTTGCTCTCTTCCATCTCATAGTCTCTCCCTTCCTTCCTCCCTCTGCCTCTCTATTCTTCTCCAGGTGCTC
>NW_008422507.1:0-312 GCF_000622305.1 Nannospalax galili | reverse complement strand
AATAGGAAATTCAAATGTAGTTAATAATCCAAGAGGCCAGAAAAGTCCGCCGTGAAATGGCATTTAAGTTGGAGGATAATTGCTATTGATCTTCAGTTATGAGTCTGTTTCATTTGAAGTTGAGAGGCCTCCCCCAGGACGCCCAGCCTCAGCCCAACAATGACTTCCTCGTCAACTAAGCTCATCTCTCCAGTCACTGATTTCAGGTGAAGCGTCAACCTCCCCGCCCTCTGGGTTTCTCACAGTCCCAATAAAGAAAATAAGAATTTTCAGTATCATTTAAAATCTACGTAGATTTTGTTTTTCAGTTGT
>NW_008422506.1:0-312 GCF_000622305.1 Nannospalax galili | reverse complement strand
AACTCTGGCTGAAGTGGGTAAGTCGAGGTGTCTGACTGACTTAGGTAACTGAGCTTTTCGCATACAGCTGCATATGCAGCTTTCCTACCTAGAATGTCATAAGAAAACAGGTAAAACTTTTGTCAAGTTGATGTCAAATGATTCTAGACCTTGCAGGCTCTTTGAAAGGAGAATGTATTCATATTTCCAAATATAAATGTAGTATTATTGTATGACACTTAAGTATGGCTCAGTGAGACGTTATAGCAATGATTTAGCTAATTTTTTCCTATTTAATCTGGGAATTGCCTTGTTTATTAATAGTCTGATGTC
>NW_008422505.1:0-312 GCF_000622305.1 Nannospalax galili | reverse complement strand
TAAATCACAAGAACAGTAATGACACAATGGACATGATCTCCTTGTTACCGTTAAGATAGTTTCTCTCACAGAAGAATGAGTCCATCAGTTTAAAAAGCTGGAGAATGTCCTCTGTTTCCTGGCAGTACTAGAAAGGGAGGACACGCTAGGATGCTATATGAAACATCGGCGGTATCTGATGTTTTTGAGGCCCATTAACACAAATCAAACTCTTCTTTGGCAAAATAATTAGGATCTTAAATTCTACTTCTGATCATGGTACAGACTTGACTCTGTAAGCTAACCAAAATAATTCATATTATTACCTCCATC
>NW_008422504.1:0-312 GCF_000622305.1 Nannospalax galili | reverse complement strand
TAGTTCTCTTTATGCATGAACCCGTGGCCCTTTGGGTTCCAGTCACCAATGGAACCCACTTCCATGCTGTCACCCTTATAGAGCTAACAGCCTTGTCACAAGCCTCCTGCTTAAAACGGGATGTTGGGGTCACTGCCACTCTCATCTCAGCCATCATCCTTGCATTAGGTCGGCCACCACCACTGTAGTGGCTATCACTCAATCCTCCACTACTGTGGAGACATTCAATGAGGCTGTGTCCAAAACCTCCTCTACCTTTCTCACTCAGTCCGTTATCAATCAGCATCTTCACCAGGCAATTAATGTGTTACA
>NW_008422503.1:0-312 GCF_000622305.1 Nannospalax galili | reverse complement strand
AGAGACATGAATGCATGCATGCTCACGTGTTTGCTGCTTATCAGTCCATTTCTCTACTCTTACATGGTTCAGGATCCCCTGCCCTGCTGGTTGGCTGGGCATTCCCAAGTAACTTAAGACAATGCCCACAGGCCAACCCAAAGTAGACGATCCCTCTCCAGGAGCTATTCCCTGGTGATTCCATGTTTCCTGAAGTTGATAATTAAAGCAAACCATTAAAGGAAGGCGATGCTAAGAACAGGCATACAATTTTAGATAGGGAGGCCTAGAAGGTAACTTTTAGATAAGCCAAGGAAAGTAAGTATAATTAAG
>NW_008422502.1:0-312 GCF_000622305.1 Nannospalax galili | reverse complement strand
CTCAGGGCCTGGCGTCAGGGCGGGCTAAGGCAGGACCTTCGAGGCCGACAGGCGGCCGGCCGGCTCATGACTGCGGAGCAAGCCATGCACACACGCAAGGCCCTGACCAACGATGAAGGTCAAAGGTCATACAAGATTGACAGATCCTTAGTCTGGGGTACCAAAAGAAACAACCAGCACCTCCAAATCAAAAAAATCAGAGATCAAAAAGGAAACACCACAACACACACCAGGAGGATCCACAACATGACAAGGGAATAATTTAAAAACCTATACACTCCTAAAACCTAAAAGAAATGGACAGTGATCTAA
>NW_008422501.1:0-312 GCF_000622305.1 Nannospalax galili | reverse complement strand
TAACTAACTAAACTAACTAATTAATTAAACTGTTGATCTTGGTTTAACTTTGATAGAGCCATTGAATTTAGAAATTATTCCATTTCTTTTGGATTTTCAAATTTATTAACGTTTTTAAAGCATTCCCTTATAATGTTCTGGATTTTTTTTGTGTGTCTGTTGTGATGTTTCCTCTTTTATCTCTGATTTTGTTGGTTTGGATTTGTTCTTTCTTTTGGTTAGCTGGGCTAAGGGTATATCTTTCTGTTTATCTTTTCAAATAAACAGCTTTTAGAGTCATTGATTCATTGCATTCAGTTTTGTTTCTAGCTC
>NW_008422500.1:0-312 GCF_000622305.1 Nannospalax galili | reverse complement strand
GATCAAGCCTGTCAAGATTCCAGTGTGGACTGGGGAGGGACTATGATACCCTATCCTCTCCTGAGGAGCTGATGGCAGTTCATAGTTGCTGGGCTAGGGAGACATTCTCTTCAGTGGTGTAGCCACTGGTATGTTGCCCATGCTCCTGTAAATAACGCCACACCCAAGCTCATGCAAGCAAACCTATTTAAACTAATGAGTCATAAAAAATACAAATGAGATGAAAGTATGGGGGCACTTGTTGAGAAAGAGAATTGTTTCTGGGAGAGGGGAAATGAGACAAGAAGATTGGAGATGATCAAAATTGATTAT
>NW_008422499.1:0-312 GCF_000622305.1 Nannospalax galili | reverse complement strand
CAACACAAGGTCATCGTTGAAAGTGACATATTCCGTTCTGTTTTCATAGAAGTTGATGCTCCTCAACCACAGTCACCCGACGCCACCTCCTCTGTCCTCTCCCCAGACAGCGCCCTTTCTACCTCCATGAAGACTAGGACTCCACTGTGTGTCTTGCTGCCATTTCTTCTTCCATTCACTTGTCGATGGGCATCTAGGCTGGTTCTGAATCTTGGCTACTGTGACTAGTTACGCAATAAACATAGATGTGTGAGTATCCATGCTGTGCTTAGATTCCTGCAGGTACAAACACATGTGTGGCTGGACTACATG
>NW_008422498.1:0-312 GCF_000622305.1 Nannospalax galili | reverse complement strand
AATTCTTCTGTTCAAAGTAGTATATAAATTTTATGTGATTCCAGTAGAAGACATTTAGAGAAATTTTATGATTTGGGGGTTTGGTGTTCCATAACACATTTATGCCTGACCATGACTGAGCTTTTATCCTTTTTTTGAAATTTATTTTTTGCAAAATTGTTTACATTTTTAGTACTTACCTATGACAAAACTATACTTGGAAGAGTGAAGGGTTAAGAACAGAAAAAACTGATAAAAGGAGTAAGGTGGGAAATAGGTTGTGGCATCTGAACCCTTATTTGAAAGCTGTGGTGACTAATCTAATAAAGCTAG
>NW_008422497.1:0-312 GCF_000622305.1 Nannospalax galili | reverse complement strand
CAGTAATTTGCTACAATCACAGAAGCTGAATAACACAACAACCACAACATGCATGCACTGAGGGCAGCAGGTGACAGATGAGACTGGAGCTCTGGTACTGACAGAACATGCCCTGCCACCCTGGTTCATTTACCTTGAGAAGAGGCAAGGGCAGTGTTAGTTCTGTCAACATGGAGGCCCCATGACCCAGTAAAAGGAGACCAAAGCTGCTTAGTATCCTGTTCAGGCCACCGTAGTTTGAATCAAGGTGTTCCTGGGCTTTTCATGACAAGCTCAGCTTGTTTATTTTACTGTACCCTGGATCAACAGAGA
>NW_008422496.1:0-312 GCF_000622305.1 Nannospalax galili | reverse complement strand
ACTTCTGCAGGCATTGTGTGACACGGGTGCACTTACATGGAGGCAGTACACGCACACACATAAAAAATGAAAGAACAAACAGAGAAGCGGGCATGAAGCAGTAGGAGACAAAGCTTTCTTGGAGAGTTGATATCATAAATGAAGGCATGTGGCATAGACTTCATAGGAAGTCGCTCCAAATTCTCAGAATGCCTGAAAATCAAAGAACTTGTGTATCTACAGTCCAGAGTTCATTCACATCCAGTACATGCCATGTGCATATGTTTAACTGGGTACATTCCAGAGGAATTGTCATTCAGATTTCACTCATTG
>NW_008422495.1:0-312 GCF_000622305.1 Nannospalax galili | reverse complement strand
TTCTCATACACTTGCCAAAAGAAGAGAACGTATTAACAAAATAATGGGCCCTGCACTGTTAATTGTAGGTTGTTTGCAGTTTTGCTTTTGCTATTAGAATTTAATAAGCCATTCCGTCTGCTAAATTAGTAAGCAGCCAAGATTATGTAATAGCTGCTTTCAGCTGGTAATTATTTTCCCATAATTCCTTCCCTCCCAGACCCCCACTCTTTTTTTTCCTTTTGGCTAGAAACAGAGACGAGATTGCCAATATGTCATCAGTAAGTCTCCCATCATTTTCAGAGCCACCAACCAACATTAGTAACATAGCCA
>NW_008422494.1:0-312 GCF_000622305.1 Nannospalax galili | reverse complement strand
ACTTTTTTTATTTAATTTAATTTTTTTCTTTTAGGGTTTCTGATACTACTACATTCTTAATATAAAAAGGGTATAAAGCAAATTTTTTTCTAGAATATTTCAAAGGATGGTGCCAGTCTATCATTATCTGCAAAGCACCTTCACCTACTGTTACTGTAGGCCATTTTCTCTCTTAAAGTAACATACCATATGTCTATAGTGTTGGCATGTATTGAAATTGGGGGAAAGAGGGTCCCCTAGAGGGTTCTTAGTCTCATTCATATAAGAATTGAAGAATGGCCTCTAGTGGGAGAGGAAGGCTGTCTATCTGAC
>NW_008422493.1:0-312 GCF_000622305.1 Nannospalax galili | reverse complement strand
CTAAAGCTATCCCTATCTGTAACACTAAACCTAACCTTAAACCTAACCCTAAGGCTACCTTAAACCTATTACTTACCATATACTTTACAAAAACCCTAACCCTAAACCTTAAGCTAAAATTAAGCCAAATCCTAACCCTAACTCTCACGTGAACATAACCCTAACCCTAACCCTCACATTAACCCTTACCTAACCCTAACCCAACCCTAATCCTAAAGCTAAACATAACCCTAACCCTTATCCTCACCCTAACCACAACTGTAGCCATAGCCCTAACCCTAACCCTAACCTTAACCCTAACCCTAACCCGAA
>NW_008422492.1:0-312 GCF_000622305.1 Nannospalax galili | reverse complement strand
AAAGGAGACCCTCACTGCCAGTTCCAGTTGATCCTTTCCTATTGCAAGCATCAGAGCTGTACCCTTTTAAAAGACCCAGCCTTGGAAGTTACTCATATGAACTCATAGCAATGGTGACAGCATCCACCAGTCCCAAGTAAGCTCAAGCCAGAAAAAAATCCCAGCACAGACATGGGGAAGTAGGCTATTGGCAACTGATGGCTGCTGGGATGAGGAGTCAGTCTTGTTTAAGGATGAGAATCTTGGTAGGTCGACCAGATTCCAGTGGATGAGTCCATGTTGAAGGGCAATTCGCGGGGGGGGGGGGGGATG
>NW_008422491.1:0-312 GCF_000622305.1 Nannospalax galili | reverse complement strand
GAAAAAATAAACCTATAAAAGTTTTGGAAGACAGTCCTGAGGAAAAGTCCATTTCACAAGTGATCCAGCCCAGATTGCAGAGTAACATGGAAGCGCAGCACAATGACCTGCAGTTTAAGTTAGCTGGGGCAGAGCGGGAAAAGGAGAAGTTGAGCAAGGAGATTGCTAAATTGCAGAAAGACCTTCGAATGCTGAGGAAGGAGCATCAGCAAGAGCTGGATATCCTGAAACAAGAATGTGAGCAAGAAATGGAGGAAAAACTCAAGTAAGCTTTAATGTAGCTCCCTTCAATCGTGTGTGTGTGTGTGTGTG
>NW_008422490.1:0-312 GCF_000622305.1 Nannospalax galili | reverse complement strand
CCCTTGGCAGTACACCTGTTCCTTAGACTCAGAGCTACCCTGAGATCTTGATCAAGAAATAACTTCCAGTGGTGCCTAGATTCCTTTTCCTACTTTGGCGCATTCCCTTCAAAATGTTCCTCCCAGAATTCCTGTAGACGTCCTCGCCTTTGCTTCACTCTTGCTACTGATACTGCAGGAAGACAAGTAGCAATTGCATCTAAAAGCACCTTCCCTGGGAGAAAAGTACTAACCCCATTTGCCTCTAAGATTTCTTTAAGTTCTGCTTATAAAATTCGCAAGAAGGTCTGAACATTAACCTCCAAAACATAA
>NW_008422489.1:0-312 GCF_000622305.1 Nannospalax galili | reverse complement strand
ATGCAGGCAATACATGCATACACATCAAATAAAAATAATAAATAAAATATTAAAAAAATACACACACATGAAAAAGAATGTGCACTGTTTGGGGTGGGTCATCCAATGTTAATAGGTCTATTGTCAGGTACAAAGTCCAAAGTCTTAGGAACCTCATTTTTCCTTTGTTTTCACTTCTTTAAGGAGTTGAACTGGTTCTATTACTTCAGTCCAATCTCTTATGATGTGTGCATTGAACACGTAGGGGCTGGAGAGATGGCTGAAAGGTTAAGAACAATAGCTGCTCTTGCAGAGGACCCAGGTTCAATTCCC
>NW_008422488.1:0-312 GCF_000622305.1 Nannospalax galili | reverse complement strand
TCTGACTCTTGGCTGGAAGATTCCTCCTTAGAGGCTACTGTGGAAACTTCCTTCCATTCCCAGTCCTGGGGTAGATGGTCATAGGCTCCCTCTTTCCTCTGTCAGAGAACTTACGAGCCTTGCTCAAGTTCACGTGCTCATCTTCACTGTTAAAACCAGGTTCTCTCCAATGAATGTCCCCACAACCTAGGGCAGCTCACATTCTATGGAAGATATTGAATGAATGTTTGTGCATTGAATTTTAACCAGCCAAATAGCACATCTCAGGACAGCTACACAGAGTGTATGGGATACCCAGTGCATGAAAATTCA
>NW_008422487.1:0-312 GCF_000622305.1 Nannospalax galili | reverse complement strand
TTAGCCATTGGTAAAATCGTCGCCCTATTCTGCCTGGCTCTCCTTCTGAAATAAAAAAGGTGAGAACTCGTGTGGCTTACCACTTTCCTTGCTGTGCCGAATGCCCAAGAACTCATCAAAGGCATGAAGCACAGAGCTCTGGGCTGCGCTCCCTCCAGAGTACCCCAGGGGCTCTGTGCTGACACCCTCATAGACCAGTCCCGTGGGTATCGCTGGGTTGTCCCTCCACCTAGGCAGGAGCAGAAATAGTTCAGAGAGGAAGCACATTCTGGAACGGTTTCTTCTCTAATGTAGAAACTGAGGCAGTGAGGA
>NW_008422486.1:0-312 GCF_000622305.1 Nannospalax galili | reverse complement strand
GCAGCATCGGGCAAGCTATTAAACTTCTCTGAACACTATCTGCAGAAAGAGATTGCTGTTTTCAGAGAAACATGCAGAAGCAGGGGAAGAGACTGTCTTTTGTCATGCAGCGGACAGGGCCATAGCAAGCCTCACTGGGCCTGACTATTGAATTAGACACATTGCTGGACCTGTCCCATCCAGTTTCTATCCACTGTGAAATGAAGCACAATTACATTACTTAAAGAGCTCTTCTGGGAGTTTAAAATATGTAACTGATAGACATGGCCAAGAGATGTGTATGCAGATTTCCTTCCTTTCCTTGAATTGTGC
>NW_008422485.1:0-312 GCF_000622305.1 Nannospalax galili | reverse complement strand
CTTCTCTGTATTTTGGTTAGTTGTGAGTTTCTGTATTAATAGCCATCCACCGCACAAAGGAGTTTTTCAGTTAGGTCTGAGAGCTGTGCTAATCTTTGGGTCTATATAGAGACAGGAATTTAGAGGACCGATTGATACTTTTATAAGTTTCTTAACCTCTGTGCTTCTGATTCTCATTTCTATAGTGGGAATTATAAAATTGTTGAGAAGACTAAGTGAGTTAAGAATTAGAAATGATGATTGAGACAGTGTTCAATAAAAGTTACATTAAGAAGACATACTGACGCCAGGCATGGTGGCCTGCACCTTTAA
>NW_008422484.1:0-312 GCF_000622305.1 Nannospalax galili | reverse complement strand
TAATAATAATAATAATAATAATAATAACAGACTACACTATTGGTTTGACTGAACTACTGTGGGGGAAAAAAACCTCTTTTCTTTTTCCAAGTCTTTGATAAATAATGGCCATCTAGTGGAATGTAAAGAATGTTAAGTTTAATTCTTTGTTTTCTCTACCTAGGCACAGGATTTTCCCTTCTTTCTCTCACTACTGGGCTTCCCTCAGGAAACATGGGTGTCTTTGGATTAAATTTGGGGGGAAGGAAAAATCAAAGAGTGATAGGGCCCCTGGCCACTAATGACAGGCACTAACTGTGGGCAGTTGCTCTT
>NW_008422483.1:0-312 GCF_000622305.1 Nannospalax galili | reverse complement strand
ATTCACCAAACTCTGGTGCACCCAACTTCATAAAAACAATACTAAAGGACTATATGACTCATCTTAATCCCAACTCATTAATAGTAGGGAAATTCAAAATCCCATTTTCTCTATTATATAGGTCAACAAGACAGAAAATTAACAGAGAGACATCTGAACTAAACAATATCATACATCAAATTGGCCTAACAAACATCACCAAATATTTCATTCCCAGCAAAAAGAATATACTTTCTATTCAGTGCCCCATGGAACATTCTCCACAATCAACCATATACTGGGGCACAAAACAAACCTCAACAAATACAAAAA
>NW_008422482.1:0-312 GCF_000622305.1 Nannospalax galili | reverse complement strand
CTCCTTCCACTGTGCACACTGGGTATCTCAGTTCAACTCAGTGAACTGAGTTAACAGAACATTTCAGTTACTCAGTGATGGGTCTGTCTGCATCCTAGCCCTCAGCTTTAATTTCATGGACTACTTGCAGTTTCCATCTCTGTGTTGATTATTCTGCCACTACTTCAAATTAATGTTCTTTCCAGTGGAGTTTGCAGAGCGGGTTTCCATGACACTGGCTGGCTTTTCAAGCTGTGGCATTAAAAAAATATTTTATTTTTTACTTTTATTTTATGTGTATGAGTATATTGCCTACATGTATGTGAGTGCACC
>NW_008422481.1:0-312 GCF_000622305.1 Nannospalax galili | reverse complement strand
CACTGAGGTCTAGTCAGCCTATCTAGAGTCCCTTGTTTTAGGAAGATCAGAGACTCATTCTTACCTGAGGGCAAGTTCTTCCCTTGCAGAAGGATCCTGTCTGTAATCTAGTTAGGTCAGTGATGCAAAACTCAAAGGCTCTCTGTGGAGACCATTTGAAATTCTTCTGTGCTAAGACCTTGATCAACCAGCCAGATCAATACACAGCAGAAATTCTGAACCCATGAAAACTATAAGGAAACTCTTAAAGATTCTGAAAGGCCCAACTTGCTGCATTCACATTGCCTGCATGTATGGAAGTGCACCCATGTC
>NW_008422480.1:0-312 GCF_000622305.1 Nannospalax galili | reverse complement strand
ATGTGTGAGGTTCCTGAACTACATCCGTAGAGTCCAAATGCAGAATGGTGGGCGATGGGGAGAATGGAGAGCAATGAAGAATGCACGTAGGCTTCATTTGGGGTGACTGAAATACTGTAAAATCAGGTTGTGGCACTTTCAATTCTGTGAACACACTCAAAACCAGTGGCATGTGCATGTTATGTGAGCAAAGTGTTTGGTGTTTGAGTTATATCTCAATCTAGGTGTTAAAAACTGTTAGGAATAGGGCCAGGCATGGTGGCACACCTTTAATCCTAGCACTTGGGAGGCAGAGGCAGGTGAATCTCTATG
>NW_008422479.1:0-312 GCF_000622305.1 Nannospalax galili | reverse complement strand
TGGCATGTCTAGCATTGATCAGTGTATTGAAGACAGACAATTAATTGATGAGGCTCATTAATCACTGATTTAACAATAGACGTGATTGGTTTTGCAATCAGAAGACAGAAATAAAAAAGCCCAAGGGTAAGGTACAATATCCAATTACGAAGGAGGCAAACATCTAGAGAAATTGGCCATCAAAAATGATTGTTTGCTCTACAAATCAGAGCTCTGATTCCAAAATTTAGGTGAGACACTTAATAATCATATAGTATGATCTGCTGGAAAGTCTAAATCCAATAGCAAAACACTGAGAATTTATTTGACTTG
>NW_008422478.1:0-312 GCF_000622305.1 Nannospalax galili | reverse complement strand
CCTCCCCAGATTGTCTATTGACTAGCCACCAAATTATACAGTTTTAAGTGTCCACAGCTCCATATTCCACTGTTTAGAAAACAGTTTACTTGAGAACACTGTTGGGGAAACAGAAGTCAGGAAATGAAGATTCATGAATGGTACAGCGGATGTTCTAGTTAAAAAAAGAGTATAAGAAGTGCGTGAAGGAAAATGAGGCAGATGTATCAGTGTGGGACGTGGAAATCAAACATTATTTAGAAGATGAATGGAAGGTATGTATATGTGGGGAGAGTACAAGGTCAGCTGCTACTACCGAATTCCATCTAAGGG
>NW_008422477.1:0-312 GCF_000622305.1 Nannospalax galili | reverse complement strand
CTTTTCTTTGGTTTTAGTTTGGTGATTCCCACCTCATGCCAAACTGAAGGTGGAATTCACTGGGGGTGTTGCGGTTTATCCCCCAAGCAAGTACTCATTTTAGAGCTCTACCAGGTTTTGGAAAAACACAAAGCAAAACCATCAAAACCCAGCCTAGATTTTAAAACTTCATGTGAAATATTTATTGCAACCAGACTAAACACTGTCTGCCTTAGTTGAGATCTTTGAGGTCATTTGACCAAAGTTCCCCTAGCACTCAAGCCCAAGGATCAATTCAAAATTGTTTAAGTCTTTTAATAGTTGAGTTGTTTC
>NW_008422476.1:0-312 GCF_000622305.1 Nannospalax galili | reverse complement strand
CTTCTTAAATAACTGAATGAAAGACTACATCTTTGTACTTTATACTTCTTTTAAATAATCAATATTTGAATGCAAATTTATTAAATGGTTACCCATCTTAAATCATAGTTGATTTCATAGTTTTATAGGAGTTATTAGAATGCCATAGAAGCAGGCTTCTGGGTGGTCAGATGGTAGTTTCCACCCTTTATGATACCATAATCAATAAAGCAAGGTCAGGCCATACTACTGTATGCTTACATGTTCATTACTGATCAGGAGTAATTTTCAGTGAGCTATCAATCAAAATATCATCAGAATGCAATCTTGTTC
>NW_008422475.1:0-312 GCF_000622305.1 Nannospalax galili | reverse complement strand
CAACAGGAAGAACAATCTCTGAGCAGTATCCTTCTGTGTCTGTCCTCTCAGGCCTGTGCTGAGGTGTCTGCTGTTTGATGTGGGTACAGGCAACCTGAGTTTGTGTTCTCATGCTTGCAATTGTAGGCTGCATTTTCTCAAATAAGCCGTCTCCCTAGCCCAGACTGGATTGAATTTTCTACTTAAGGGTTAGTTTGATTTCAATTTCTTTTCTGCGAAGGAACTGACACACAGTTAGCTTTCTTAGTTTTATGTGTATGACTGTTTTGCTTGCATGTATATATGTGCACCTACGTTGTGCAGTGCCTATGG
>NW_008422474.1:0-312 GCF_000622305.1 Nannospalax galili | reverse complement strand
CTGCCATGTGGGTGCTGAGATTTGAACCCGGGTCTTCTGCAAGAACATTCATTGTTCTTAACTGCTGAGCCATCTCCCCAGCCCCCATAATTGTTTTCTTTATAATTTCATTCAAATTTAAATTTTTAATTAATTATCCTGAAAATGAGTACATAAACTCAGTTAACTTTAATATAAATGCACAATGCATAGTTCCAAGCTAGAGGCTTATAAATGTTTATCCCACTGTTCTCTGAGTTCACTGTACTTTGACTACAGTAGAATGAACTAGACTCAACAGCCAGGGAGATTCCACATAAAGCCTTAGGTCAG
>NW_008422473.1:0-312 GCF_000622305.1 Nannospalax galili | reverse complement strand
CATAATAGGAATCACAGTGTGTGCTCTGGTCTGTCTGGCCTCTTTTACTCAGTAGTATGGGTGTGAGACATATTTTTTGTAATTTGACCCATGGATTATTCAGAATATATTATTTAATTTTAATAAATTTGGAAGTCTTCTAATTTTCTTTCTGTTATTGATTTAACTTAATCCCACTGAAGCCAGAGAACATTCTTGGTATTACTTCAGTCCTTTGAAATTTGTTGAGACTTGCTTTATGGCCCAGCATATTTTCTATTTTGGTAAATGTTCCATTACATTGGGAAAGAATATGTATTCTGAAAGTTAAGT
>NW_008422472.1:0-312 GCF_000622305.1 Nannospalax galili | reverse complement strand
TCAAAAATAGGAAAAAAAAAATTCTTTGGAATAGCCAATTAAGATGAATGAAAAAAATCCACACGAATGCGGTTTGGTTGGGGCAGGAATCCACTCCTATGTTCCTGGTAATCTGATCCCGCTCCATGAATCCTTGTAATTCATCCTCCCTATCCTATCCACATTATGATTTGAATCCAATGATCCAGCTCCAAGGATTGGGATCCAGTGAGCCCTCTCCAATCCAAACCTTTATAACCAGCAAAACCAAAAAAGAGGAGGCAAAATGTTAGATACTGTAATCAAAAAAGGTTTCTGGGGAATGATGAGTTA
>NW_008422471.1:0-308 GCF_000622305.1 Nannospalax galili | reverse complement strand
AACTGCTTGTTTTGGCTTCCGTGAGCTTTCTTATTTCTGCATTTAAGGGTCAATGTGAGCCCCCTGCCCTTACAAGTGCTTGTGGTTTCTGCCTTTATAAAAGCTTCCCTTCCCCTCCTAGCCTCACTGCAGTCCTTTATCTGGCCTTTGGAGACTATATATCTTGCTGCAGCAATAAAATTTGGCTAATTAAAATCTGAATTGGGTCTGGTGGTCTTTTTCCTGGTGGTCTTGAACTCCATAGAAACTAACTCCCACACAATTTAGTGTGGGAGTGTGTGTGTGTGTGTGTGTGTGTGTGTGTGTGT
>NW_008422470.1:0-312 GCF_000622305.1 Nannospalax galili | reverse complement strand
GGTTTGGGGTGCAGAGCGCAGCATCTTCCCAGGTGGGAATACAACCGGCCACTGCAGCAAGGGTCAGCTGCCATCCCGCTGACACACAGCAAGGAGCACAGAAACTGGAGTCAGAGAAGGGGGATAGGAGAAGCAGGCACACAGGGGTGGGCTTGCCTACAGCACTAGAGGCTCGAGGGAGACTGAGGAGTGCATAGAGAAATCACTTTTGCGGGGACCCTCGAGAGCCATCTCTGGCTAATGTATCTATCTGTCTGTCTGTCTATCTATCTATCAATCAATCATCTATCTATCATCTGTTTATCTATCATC
>NW_008422469.1:0-312 GCF_000622305.1 Nannospalax galili | reverse complement strand
GAGAGAGAGAGAGAGTCTGTTGTGCTATTTCCTCTTTTGACCCTAATTTTGTTAAATTAGGTTTTTGATTTCTTCCTTTTGTTCGAGTGAGCTAAAGGTCTATCTAAATTCTTTTAACTCACCAAAGAACCAGATTTTATATCGATTTTTTGTATTGTTTCATTTGTTTCTGTTTCATAATTTCTTCTCATGTACTATGTTTGGGATTGGTTTGTTCCTGGCTTTCCAGAATCTTGAGTTGTATGGTTAAGTAGTTTAATGAGCTTTTTCTAATTTTTAAATGTAGACAGAGCTGTAAACTTTCCTCTTGGG
>NW_008422468.1:0-312 GCF_000622305.1 Nannospalax galili | reverse complement strand
TTCACAAGTCTCATTGCTGCTTCTCAGAGGAAAGAAGCTCTCAAAACAGGTTATGACCCTGGTTCTAAACAGGTGCACTTACTTCAGATGTTCACCAAATGTGGTAGTTATTCGATAGATGGCAGTTTTCAGTGAGGCTCTCAAGGCAAATCTTAATGTTTTGTAGGAAGTATCCACAAAGCTTCCTGAAATCCGGGGTGGTTTACTGGAAGCGTGAGGAAGCTTGAAATACTTGTCAACTGCCTAGACCAAGAAAGAAAGGAAAGGAAAGAAAGGAAGGAAGGAAGGAAGGAAGGAAGGAAGGAAGGAAGG
>NW_008422467.1:0-312 GCF_000622305.1 Nannospalax galili | reverse complement strand
TGGGTGCCAGGCTAAAACAGGGCCTGCTCGTGCTAAGACTTGTAGTAAATTTCAACAGTGTGGAAAGTGGGTGGTTTGTTTCCCAGAGTTTAAGCAGGGACTGCAACTACCAGTGGGTTGTCTTACAGAGACTTCTACCCACCTCTTAGCAACTCCAAGATGGGAAATATCTTTCACAGGCTCCTGGAAGGGGCTGGCCAGAGGAGTGACCAACAGGAGACAGAACTGGCGTCTGTAGGCTCCCTGCTCATCAATAAAAATGTAACTGCTTAATGCAGCTTCCAGCGATGATGAGAAGAATATAAATGAATG
>NW_008422466.1:0-312 GCF_000622305.1 Nannospalax galili | reverse complement strand
TATGTATTAATCTGAGTCAGACTTATATTTGGACATTTTCTGAAAGACAAACATTACAAATATTTCTTTATGATTAAAGCTGTATCCGTCACTCGGATTAATTTCTTCACAGCAGACAGAACTGTTTGAAATGAACCAACACTGCAGCCTCTCCCCTGTGATTGCACCGTGCCGCCGTTCCGCACACTCAGCCGTCTTTCTGTCTCCCACCTCTGCTCCTTGTCCTTGGCGTCTCACCAAAGCTGCTTCCTCCTCACCATGTAGTTTCAAGTGTTTACATTATTTTTCTTTTTAACATAAGCCCACTCCAAA
>NW_008422465.1:0-312 GCF_000622305.1 Nannospalax galili | reverse complement strand
TAGTCAATATAAGCATTGTCTCACCAAGGGTCTAAAACTTCCTACAAAAAGGGCACTTATTCACTGCTGGTGGGAATATAAACTTGGGTTGTCACCATGGAAATCAGTACGGTGGTTCCTTGAGAAAACAGAAATAGAAATTCCATTGGACCCAGGATACCACCCTTGGTTGAATGCCTGAAGCACGCTAAGCCGACATGCATGCACATTCATGTTTAGAGCTGCTGCCCTGTTCACAACAGCTGAGAAATGAAACGACCTATCAGCACTTGAATGGATAAAGAGCAGTTGGCACATAAATGTGCTGGTTAG
>NW_008422464.1:0-312 GCF_000622305.1 Nannospalax galili | reverse complement strand
CAGGAACCAAATCTTATTGATGCTTGTGCTTAATGCATTTACGTGTCTGACCGAGGGAAAGCCTTCTGACAGAACATACTTTGGACTGGGAAAAAAGAAATAATTTTAATGAAAAGAGTGACATGGGTAAACTGTTAACTGTTGGGTCAGCCGCCGAAGCGGACAGCCAACTATTTCCTCGGCAGCGGAGAAGCTGTCCACTTACCTGAAGTCCCATTTCTTCTCATTCATGTCTCTGCACGTTTGTTACTGCTTTATAACATTCAGTGTTATGTGTTTCACTTTCTTAGAGCTAACATACACACTGAAAGA
>NW_008422463.1:0-312 GCF_000622305.1 Nannospalax galili | reverse complement strand
AGAGGGGGCAGGTGACACCACCATGTGCACATCAGAGGGGGCAGGTGACCCGACCATCTGCACGTCACAGTGGTCAGGTGACTCGATCATGTGCACGTCAGAAGGGGCAGCTGCCACGACCATCTAAATGTAAGAGGCGGCATGTGACACGACCATCTGTAGGTCAGAGGGGGTAGGTGACATGATGATGTGCACGTCAGAGTGGGAGTGTGACACAACCATGAGCACATCAGAGGCAGCAGGTGACATGACCGTCTGAACGTCAGAGGGTCAGGTGACACGACAATCTGCCCATCAGAGGGGCAGGTGACA
>NW_008422462.1:0-312 GCF_000622305.1 Nannospalax galili | reverse complement strand
GGGGAAATTCAGCATTGTGATGGCACATTGAGCATTGTTATGACACAGTGGCGCATTGTAATGTCTCACCGAGCATTGTGACATCACATTGGAGCATTGTGATGTAATATTGGAGCATTGTGGTCACATCTTAGGACATTGTGATGGTGCATTGAACATTGTTATGACATATTGGATCATTGGGGTGGCACCAGAGGACTGTGATGTCACTTTGGAGCATTGTGATGACACATTGGTGCATTGTTATGTACACTGAGCATTGTGGTGGCACATGAAACATTGTAATAGCACATTGGAGAACTGTGATGACAC
>NW_008422461.1:0-312 GCF_000622305.1 Nannospalax galili | reverse complement strand
AAATGGGAAAAAGAGTTCAAATATCAAAGCTAGTATAACCATCCTTTCTTTGGAGAGACTAATGCTACTTTATAAAATTTTGAGTGCCACAATATAGCATTTACCTATCATCAAAGCAAACGGTATCATGAATGGATTCATTTTTCTGGTTTCTTTCTCAGTATTTTATTTTTGATATATATTAAGGCTACCAATTTTTGCATGATAATTTTATACCCTGCTACTTTGCTGAATGTGTTTATGTGTAATAGGAGTTTCTGATGGAGTCTTTATAGTCTTTTATGTACAGAATCATATTGTCTACAAATAAGG
>NW_008422460.1:0-312 GCF_000622305.1 Nannospalax galili | reverse complement strand
TAGTTAACATTCTATTTTGTACTGTTGGCTTTCTAGTGTCAATTTGTGACCTTAGTTAATCTTCTATTTTATATTATTGGTTTGTTGGTGGCCTGTGGTAACAAATTTTATTAACAGTGTTCTAGAACTACTGAACTGGTTTTCTCCCTGTAGATCTATGGTATTGTCATGCCCTAGAGGCTTATTGTTACAGGTTTAGGCTCCAACTCTTTCATTCAAAGAATGAGTCTCATTGTGAATGAGTGGAGCTCACGAAGAGGCACGTTTTAATTTAGAATGTATATTTACAAAGCTGTGTGGACTGGAACCTTC
>NW_008422459.1:0-311 GCF_000622305.1 Nannospalax galili | reverse complement strand
ATAGCTGGGGCTACAGGGAGACCCTGTCTCAAAAAGACAAAAACAATAACAACAACAACAACAAAAACTATAGTGTGCTCTGGTCAGTTAGGCAGATCTTTGTTTATGGGCCTATGCATTCCATTTTTTACTTAATTAATGGCATTTGTTGGTTGCGACAGGAAGTGAAAGCTGTTCCAGTCCCAATGAAGAGGGTTTTATGGGGTTTAAAATTTTATTAATTTCTTTTTCTTTTCTTTTCTGTTTATGAATGTTTTGCTTGCATGCAATAACTGCCGGGTGTCGTGGCACACACATAGTCCCAGCACTTG
>NW_008422458.1:0-312 GCF_000622305.1 Nannospalax galili | reverse complement strand
TCCAT
Organism: Nannospalax galili; assembly: GCF_000622305.1. Taxonomy (NCBI): domain Eukaryota; kingdom Metazoa; phylum Chordata; class Mammalia; order Rodentia; family Spalacidae; genus Nannospalax; species Nannospalax galili. The sequence continues at coordinate 307 of NW_008422458.1, read as the reverse complement.
ACTACAGATCATGAGTGCTAAAATCCTCCCTCGCAGAGTAGGGCCTTCCATTGTCACTTCTGTATTCATAATGTAAGCTTTCAACATTCCCATTGAGTGCAATGTTCAGGATAACTCACAGAGGCATTGCTTGGGAAAGCAATACCGTCCTAAAGTAAATAAACATAGGTTGAAAACTGGCTAAAACTATAAATTGTTAATGTAATTTATATAACCATCTTCTAAAATTATTCTTTGAGGATTTCATACATGTGTACAATGAACCATCATATTCACACACCCCCAATTTTCCCCTCCAACTGCTCCT
>NW_008422457.1:0-312 GCF_000622305.1 Nannospalax galili | reverse complement strand
GAGCACACACAGTCCATGGCACTCTTCCTTTAAACCCCTCTTTTATTCTTCCACCATGTTCTGCTCTGTGCTGCTAGACAATGTGTCTTCTGTACCTAGGGCACTGGCCTTACTGTAAAGCCCATTAGGAAAGGGTTAAGTCGGGTCAGGCACAGATTGTGCTAAGTTAAAAATCTGTTTAGCTGGGACTAAGTGCGTGGTTATAAACATTTGAATTTATGATGCAGACTTATAACTCAGTGTGATTTCACAGTGGATAAGTATATGCAGCTGATTTCATATACTACAAACATAGGAGGAAATTTTATTCCT
>NW_008422456.1:0-312 GCF_000622305.1 Nannospalax galili | reverse complement strand
TGAGTCTTGCAACTATCTGAGCTTCCTAAGCTTTATAACTTTCCTCAGTTTCCTAAGTCTTCTGAGCTTCCCTCCTCCCTCTAAGAGGGAATATTTCAATTTGAAGAAAAAATCTATACAACAAATAGATATGAGTAATACATGACCTGTCACCAAGTAGCTTCTTGGGGGTGGGGGAGCCTACAGAGCAGCCTGTATAACATCATCCCACACAGTCCTCGCCAAAGCTCTCCACAACCATCTTCACAGAGAGAAAACGTTGGCTAACAGCTTAAGAGTCAGGGGATTCCAGACATCACATGCAGTGTCGGA
>NW_008422455.1:0-312 GCF_000622305.1 Nannospalax galili | reverse complement strand
TTAGAAGTGGATGCTGAGAACTAAACTCAGTCCTCTGCAAGAGAAATTGCTGTTAATGGCCACGGTGGTTTGAGTGAAAATATCCCCCACAGGCTGCAAGTATTTGGACGTTTTGTCCCCAGCTGGTGGCGCTGTTTGGGGGGCTTTAGGAGGTGTGGCCTTGCTGGAGTAAGTATGTCACTGGGGGGGTGGGCTTTGAGAGTTTTTAAGCCTTTCGGACTTTTCAGTTGCTCTCTGCTTCCTGTTCCTGCTTGAGGATGGGAGTGTTCCTCTCTCTGCCTGGCCACCTCTGCCACCATGCCTCCTACCATG
>NW_008422454.1:0-312 GCF_000622305.1 Nannospalax galili | reverse complement strand
CAAAACACTCATACACATAAAAAATTAACAATAATTTTTAAAAGTTAAAAACACTGAAATGACTCAGCAGAGGGTACAGAGCCCAAATGTGTTTTTTGGGGGGGTGGTTGTCTTTTTGAAACAAGATCTCCGTGCCTGGAACCCACTATGTAGAATATTCTCTGCTTCTTGGGGAAATGGTTGGTTTCAGGGTAGACTGGGAGAAACCCAAGATATGACTGTGATGTCCTGTACCAGAAACTAAGGAAGGGCTCCAAGAATGTAGCAGTGTTAAAAAAAAAAAAAAAAAAAAAAAAAAAAAAAAAAAAAAAA
>NW_008422453.1:0-312 GCF_000622305.1 Nannospalax galili | reverse complement strand
CACCAATGCGTCATTGCAATGCTCAGTGTTCCTTAACAATTCCCCATAGCGCCATATCAATGCTGCAACGTGACATCACAATGCCCTAATATGTAATCACAAAACTCCTATGTGACATCACAGTGCTCAGTGTGCCACTACAGTGTCCCTGAGTGTCATTACGATGCTCCATGAGCCATCACTCTCCTCCAGTGTGTCATCACAATGCCCAATGTGCCATATATCTCCACCAATGTGTCATAATAATGCTCAAATGTGCCCTCCTAATGGTCAGTGTCCTGTTACAGTGCATCAGTGTGCCATCACAATGCC
>NW_008422452.1:0-312 GCF_000622305.1 Nannospalax galili | reverse complement strand
ACTTGGAATTAAAGTGTGTAAAATAAGCTTTTACTGATGAAAAGATGGATCAAAGGTCAATTAAGGATTTACTGAACTCATTCAGAATACCGAGGGGTAAATAATGACTTAGGTCCAGGGACACTGCCATACTAGGGCAACCGTTCAACATGAGATTTGGAATAATTCCTTGGTCTTCATCCTCTTAAACCTCTTACTGCCTGCATTGTCTCCTTATTGACCAACCTATCCCAATGTGAAATTTGAAAGATTCCCTACTGTAGTCCCTTTTTGATCATTACCTGAAAGAGAAAGCAACTAAAGCTTGGATAC
>NW_008422451.1:0-312 GCF_000622305.1 Nannospalax galili | reverse complement strand
CAGGCTGGCCTCGAACTCACAAAGATCCGCCTGCCTCTGCCTCCCAAGTGGGATTAAAGGGGTGCTCCACCATGCCTGCCAAAACTATCATTTTTTTTCCACTCAAATGTTTTAGTGTGGTTATCAGCTATGTAAGAATTGAGATTTAAAGTGAACCACCGTTCTAACGTGAAATTCTGAAGGGACAGGAGATCTCAACACAGACAGTATGCCCTACTCTTTGGCTGTAAAACTATCGTCTTTCTTCACTTAAACTTTTTAGTGTATCTGTCAGCTATGTAGTAATTGAGATCTAAACCCAACTAACAGAAA
>NW_008422450.1:0-308 GCF_000622305.1 Nannospalax galili | reverse complement strand
TATCTAGACTTTACATAATTAGGAAAACACAGACTTTTATGTGTGAGTTAAATATATTAATCATCATGTGTGATGTGTGTGAGTGCAGGTGAACATGCGCAATGGTGTGGGTGTGAAGTGGCTTTTTCCTTCGACCGTTGCTCCGGGTGTGCCGTTTCCTCAGCACTGCGCACTCCAAGCCAGCCGGTCCATGAGCATGAAAGCAATGCTACCATCCCTGCCTACTGTCTTGACTTTAGGAGTTGTGGGACTACACTTGTGAGCCACTGCACCCGTGTGTGTGTGTGTGTGTGTGTGTGTGTGTGTGT
>NW_008422449.1:0-312 GCF_000622305.1 Nannospalax galili | reverse complement strand
ACCCCGTATCTGTTCATTTCCTGTTAGATGGTTCTACTGAAACTGGTTTGTACAAGTTCACAGGGTAAACTATACTTTGATTCATCTCACCAAACCTTCAGGATCAAAGAAGATAAAATGTACATTTTAACACCATCCTCACTGATTCCCCAGAGGGAAAAACTGGCAAGACATGGACTCCAATTTTTAGGACGTACAACTTATTCAATTTATAAAACTTTGAAGACAAGGTGCCATGATTTACAGACAATTTACTTGCTACAGATTTTACTTGAACTATGATTTTATACTGAGTGATTTTCCTGTTCTGTG
>NW_008422448.1:0-312 GCF_000622305.1 Nannospalax galili | reverse complement strand
GTGACACCAACATCTGCACATCAGAGGGGGCAGGTGACACGACAATCTGCATTACAGAGTGTGCAGGTGACATGACCATGTGCACCTCAGATGGGGCAACTGAAACGACCATCTGCACATCAGAGTGGGCAGGTGACATGACCATCTGTACGTCAGAGACTGCAGGTGACGCGACCATCGAGAAAGTAGAGAGGGCAGGTGTCATGATCATCTGAACATCAGAGGTGGCAGGTGACATAGCTATATTTACCCCAAAGGGGTCAGGTGACATGACCAAGAGCACGTCAGAGAGGGCAGGTGAAATGACCATGT
>NW_008422447.1:0-312 GCF_000622305.1 Nannospalax galili | reverse complement strand
ACCTGGGAGGGGACATTTCTCTTTCACTCCATTGCACCACAGTTCCTATAACTGTATTATAAAGTTTCACACATGTGTACAGTTTTATGTCCCCAAGTTTTCAGAGATAGTGAGACACCATTCAAGTTGCTAAACAGCACTGTGGACACAGATAACATTTTGATAAGGAAGAATTTCTAGGGAAATGAAATCTAGAATATATTGGGCTTGGCTAACCTTAACATTGAGTCAGAATCTATTATCTTTTTAATCCCATTATAGGAGAAGGTTGACAGGAAAGCTTCCAGCAATCCTGACCTCCATCTGAACAGG
>NW_008422446.1:0-312 GCF_000622305.1 Nannospalax galili | reverse complement strand
TGGGAGTGGGAGTGGGAGGAAGTTGAAAGAGCTAGGTAATGGGGGTGAAAATGACTGTAATATACACGTATGGATTTGTCACAGAAAAAATAAAAAGTAAAATAAGCAAGAGGTAGGGGTAGGTACTGGTGAAGGAGTGTCATTTTATATAGAATGGTTGGAGGACGTGTGCCATAAGGTGGCACTTATATAGGGACCTGCAACATAAGACTATGAGGCTCAGAAAGACACACACACATCAGCACCTCCCACACGATGAAAGGATCCACTAGGTGAGGGGGCAGAAATTGCAGCGTTTCTGGGATTGAAGCA
>NW_008422445.1:0-312 GCF_000622305.1 Nannospalax galili | reverse complement strand
CCATCAAGAGGTGAAAGATCCACCTTGATGGAGTGGTGGGTATCCAAATTAATAGCCTCAGAAGCATGGGTTGTCCCCACTAGATGTTCTGCTACAGGTACAGCCAGGTCCTTGAGGATTGTCTCTGAGAAGTATCGCCTCCTCATGCTATAGTTGGGGCCTTGGGGGCAGTTGTTGTCATCTGCACACACAGCATACAAGAAGAGGAGATTTGTGTGGAAGTGAGACTGAGACACAGACAACTCTGAGCACTGTGCATTAGGACTTGTGCCTCCCTATGATATGGGAGTAAGTATAATGATCAGATACATC
>NW_008422444.1:0-312 GCF_000622305.1 Nannospalax galili | reverse complement strand
GGTTTGTGTGTTTGGAGGCCTAGGAGTAGCTGGAAGTAGACAGGTGTGGGTTGAGAAGCATCTCAGGAGACATACTCCATGGAGGACCAGGTCCCTCTGATTAGGCAGTGGGTAATGAGAGCTACTTAAAGAATACTTAGAACGAACACCTCACAATTGTCCCTGCTCTTCCTTTGGCCTCTGTCAACAGCAGCAATGATCATGGCCAATGGCAGACAGAGCAAACAGAATTATGGGATTCACTCTTAAACTGACTGAAAAGGCCCAGAACATTCCGGAGGGAATCACAAAAGCAAAGTTATCCTTTTTTTT
>NW_008422443.1:0-312 GCF_000622305.1 Nannospalax galili | reverse complement strand
TAGGGAAGAAAAGAGTCGTTCTCTCAGCTGTACTGTTCTGGTTTATACCTTGTCTGCACTGTGTATTCATGTGTTTCAGGCAAGTCACACAACGGTGTTTTACCTTATCCAACATGGTAAAGATGACTGGAACTAGGTGGTCTCTGATGAATAAGGCTTGGCTTTCCACTCCAACTGATTATGCTTTGCAACGTTGTCCCCCACAGATTCCCCAACTCTCATTTTTGCAATTTCAGGACCATAAACTTGAGAGAAATTTCGTAGAGGGTGTAAGTGCTCACTAAGTAACATACAACACATGATCTCTATGTC
>NW_008422442.1:0-312 GCF_000622305.1 Nannospalax galili | reverse complement strand
ATAATAACAGAGGACACAAAACTGGGGGTGGGGGTAATAGTAGCATGGCAGTGAGGACAGGGGAGGAAGTTTGAGTATGATTAAAATCCGTTACATGAAATACTTCAATCAGTAAGAAATAAAATATTTTAATGGTAAGAAACTAAAATCAAAAATATTTTAAATGATTCAATATTGATGAACATAAAAAGTATGAATCTAAGCCAGACGTGGTGGCGCACGCCTGTGCTCCCAGCACTTCGGAGGCAGAGGCAGGTGGATCTCTGTCAGTTCAAGGCCAACCTGGTCTATATAATGAGTTCCAGGATAACT
>NW_008422441.1:0-312 GCF_000622305.1 Nannospalax galili | reverse complement strand
TAGAAAAATCCAAGTGCCCATCATCAAATGAATGGATAATCAAAATATGATATATGAATGGAATGCAGTATCATTCAGTCATTAAAAGAAATAAGGGCCAGTGAGATGGCTCAGCAGGTAAGGACACTTGCCACCAAACCACCTGAGTTCAGTCCTCAGAACCCACATAGTAGACAGACAGAACTGGCTCCTGCAAGTTGTCTCTGGCCTCTACATGCACATTGTGGTGTGTGCGCGTGGATGCATACACAAAAAAGACTCTTTTTTGTTTGTTTGTTTTTTTGTCTTTTTGAGACAGGGTCTCCCTGTAGC
>NW_008422440.1:0-312 GCF_000622305.1 Nannospalax galili | reverse complement strand
TTTAGGGAGATGCTGGGAGGTTTGATTTGTAGTTTTATGTGTCATAAGTATTATTTAGGATGCCTGTGTAAAGCAGACCACTGAGAGAGGAGATCAACAGGGAGTTTGGGCAGGGAGTGAATTAAGAGTGAATTATGTTGTCCAGATAGGAGAGGTTGGTGGTATTGTTAGGGGACTTAGTGTCACAGTCTATGACAAAGATGATCTATAACAAAGCAGGCTGGGCCACCCATCCTTGATAAGCCAATTAAAAGATCCAAATTAACTGACTGGAGAGATGGCTTAGCAGTCAAGAGCGTATACTGCTCTTGT
>NW_008422439.1:0-311 GCF_000622305.1 Nannospalax galili | reverse complement strand
TCAAGACCAGCCTGGTCTACATAGTGAGTTCCAGGTCAGCTGGAGCTATAGTGAGACCCTGTCTCAAAAAGACCAAACAAGTCATTTAGAAGTTAACCCAATTATTTAATATTATTTTCTTACCTCCATCCTCATAGTACTTGCAAAGAAGTAATGAGTTTTTTAAAACCATAGTCTTGGGCTGGAGAGATGGCTCAGCAGTTAAGAACACTGGTTGTACTGGCAAAAGACCCAGGTTCAAATCCCAGTACTCACATGGGAGCTAACAACTGTCTATAACTCCAGTTCCAGGGGATCTGATGGCCTCTTCT
>NW_008422438.1:0-312 GCF_000622305.1 Nannospalax galili | reverse complement strand
CAACCTCATCCCCCCATGACTCGGGGACTGTGGTGGAAGAGGGGACAGCAAGTTTGGAAGAGTCAGGGCTGGTTCATCAACACAAGGAAGAGGCTATTTTCAGGCCACTGGATCTGTGATATAGTGATATAACCTGAGATCCGTCATTGTGATTCCCCCCCAGAGCTGTTCTTTTGCTCAACATAACTTTAGCTCTTTGGGGTCTTTTGTGATTCCACATGAATTTTAGGTTGAATTTTAGGTTGTTATGGGTATTTTGAATGGGATTGCATTAGTGCCTACATTAATAAACCAAAGAGAGCACATGTAAAT
>NW_008422437.1:0-312 GCF_000622305.1 Nannospalax galili | reverse complement strand
TTGGAAAACTTGTTTCCTGTTTTTATTTATTTATTTTATTTTCTCCTGAAATATTGCAAGCCTTTCTGTGCCAGCTGGGGAGTATGTGTTTTGGATCTGGCTTATGTGCTGCTTTTGGGATGGACTTTCTCAGCTTTCTCACTGAGACCATCTTCTCCCACTGGGTCTCAGGCTTCTACTCACATTTACGGAAATGTGAGGGTACTCAAGCAACCCTTATGTGTGTCTTCCTGGGAGAGCAAATAAGACTCAGGAATAGGACATGTTTATTGGGTTTCCTTATGAAGCCATTACATACTGTGGGGAATTCCC
>NW_008422436.1:0-312 GCF_000622305.1 Nannospalax galili | reverse complement strand
TTTGCAAAAGATGGAGGCTACTGCAGAGTTGCACATCTGGTCAGGCATAGAAAACATAAGTCTTGGATATGCCCAGTACTGGGTGACACATCTGCAGTTGAATTTCTACAACTAATGCTCATGGAACATAGTGGAATAAGGGGTAAAGAGAGGGCTAATACATCCCTCAATTCTCACCACTAAGACTTCTGCGTGCAAAAAGCGCAATGCAGACAGAAGGCCACAACTGGCCAAGGTTTGGAGAATAAAAGACTGTGGAGTGTAGGATGGGACTTCTATATGGAACCTCACCCACCCACAGCTCAGGGACCA
>NW_008422435.1:0-312 GCF_000622305.1 Nannospalax galili | reverse complement strand
GGTCACAGTTGGGGGCCTGGAGGGAAGGGAAGGAGTGATGCAAATAAATCATAAATCCTTCAAGTGGAGAAAATAAAATATAAGCACCCACTCCCTCATCAAGACGGCAGCTGCTGACAGTCTGTTGTGCATCCCTCCCGTCTTCTTTCTATGCATATAAAAAGGTATGTTTATGAGTATGAATATTGTACTGCTTTTAAAGAATATTTGATACGGTAAAATTTTAAAACTTGTTGGTATGGTAATGCACCAGGGACACCTTTGTATAGCAAATTGTGAATGGACACGCAGTGGATGGACAGAGCAAATTTT
>NW_008422434.1:0-312 GCF_000622305.1 Nannospalax galili | reverse complement strand
CAACAGCTGTCTAATTGGAATTAAGTCCCACAATGTGAGGGAACTTATGTGTGATACTGTAAATATATCCAAGTACACATGACTAGAGTGGTCAGATTCTAGAGAAAAAACTAATTTTGCACATGGGTACACCATTAATTTCTTATTTTATTTTAAACATGCATCCTCATATTTACAGACAAGTGTACCTCTCACCACTCATCAAAGAATTTTCTGTTTTGCAACAGATGGAAACTAATATAGAGTTCTATAATTGTTCAAGTGCAGAGAATAAGTGTCTGTCAGTCATTTGGTCCTAAGTGGCACATCTTC
>NW_008422433.1:0-312 GCF_000622305.1 Nannospalax galili | reverse complement strand
ACACACCCTATCCTCTGAGATGACACCATGGTTCTGGGAGAACCCACAAGGTAATTCTACCACCGCAATGCCTGGTGCCTTCCAGAGATTCTTAATGTTGTTCTAGTGAATCTGGAAATTTCTTTGTCTACATCAGGTGTGTTGGTTAGTTTTCACTATCAACTTGTCAGAACCTAGAAGTCACTTGGGAAAAGAATCCCAGTGAGGCAGTATCTAGATGAGGTTTGGCTCTGGCATGTCTGTGGGGGACAGTCTTGACTGTTGATTTAGGTGGGTAGATCCAACTGAAATGTGGGTGGCATCATTTCCCCA
>NW_008422432.1:0-312 GCF_000622305.1 Nannospalax galili | reverse complement strand
AAGTAATTTAAGAACTGGTTTCTTTCATTAGCACATTTAATGCTGAATCTTAGATAACCACTCTTACCTTTTTAAGTGTTTTAAAATAACAAAGAATCCCTAAGTTTCAGAAAGCTTGTATGTTGTTGAAGGAATCACCCTGTATCTCAATGCCACAAAGAGGGTGCCAGCCAGAAATAGAAGTATCTGTCTCCGGGAGTAGAGGTTGGGGCTTCTACCTGGAGACATGGCCCTTGGGATTCTTGGGCTGGTTACCTACTACCACAAGGCAGCAGCTGAGGCCCAGTACTGTGTCAAGGGACAACTGAAGCA
>NW_008422431.1:0-312 GCF_000622305.1 Nannospalax galili | reverse complement strand
GAGTGTGCTGCCCCTTCACTTTCACTCACTAGCTGGCTGAGGTCAGGGCTGTCACCTGACATGTCTTAGGTTCAGTATCAGCACTGGGGAAGTGCTTCCTTCCTTGTAGAACTAACTACTGCACATTAAAATGTGAAATATGTCTGAGGGCTTAGCATGGGGACTGCCATGCCCTCTGATAATTACATATATAGTTTTTTAAAATTATTTAGTTAATAACCACATAATTAGAAGAAGAATTTCATTACCTCAGCATTGATGTATTCAATAACAATTTCCAGAGCTAAGATGTACCTCTTTCAAAATTGGCTG
>NW_008422430.1:0-312 GCF_000622305.1 Nannospalax galili | reverse complement strand
TAGGTACAGCCATTATTATATTTAGAAAAGATAAGGAAAACTTAGGCCAACTGGATTGATCAGGTTTATACACAATGAAAGGAACATCAACGGCACCAGAGTGTGTTTTGTATTCCAAGCCTACATGTTTAAGCTTTAAAATATAAAACTGGATCAAGTGTTTCATCTTCTTACCACTCTGGTTAACCTTTTGGGTTTAGCTTCCAAGATAAAGAAAACCTTAAAAGGGCTTATTTTAAATACCTGTTTAACACTCTAACTTCTGGGCCATCTGTAGAAGGTCCCAGGTATCCAACATTTCCTAGTTTAATT
>NW_008422429.1:0-312 GCF_000622305.1 Nannospalax galili | reverse complement strand
ACAATATGACTTCAAAATATGACATCACAACACTGTTGCCCCATATGCCATTCTATTGCTCCAATGAGCCATCGCACTGTTAAAAATATAACTTCACAGTGCCCCATTGTGAAGCCACTATGCTCCAATGTGACGTCACAATGCTCCAGTGTGCTAACACTATCTCCCTATGTGCCATTATATTGCTCCAAGGTGCCACCATAGGTAAAACAATGACTTCAAAATGTGACATCACAATACTGAAATGTGCAAATACTACTTCCCATGTGCCATTCTATTGCTCCAATGCAAAATCGCACTGTTACAATATGA
>NW_008422428.1:0-312 GCF_000622305.1 Nannospalax galili | reverse complement strand
GAAATGCTAATCCAAAAGACTAAGCGGAGAAGAAAATCCATTCTGTAGAAGCCAAAGTATAAAGAGACTTGGCCTAGCTTGTTTCATTGTTGCTATGGTAAAACATTCTGATCAAAACTAACTTAGGAAGGAAAGGGCTTATTTCATTTTATACTTCCAGATTACAGTCCACCACTGAGGGAAGTCAGGGAAGGAACCTGGAGGCAGGAACTGAAGCAGAGACCACAGAGGAATGTTATTACTGGCTTGCTTTTCCTCTAGTTTGCTCAGCTCCCTTCCCTACACAGCCCAGGCCTACCTGTCTAGGGATGG
>NW_008422427.1:0-312 GCF_000622305.1 Nannospalax galili | reverse complement strand
GGCTCTTACAACCTTTCTGCCCACATTCTGCAATGGTCCCTGAACCCTGGGAGGGTGACGCCCTGTCCAGGCACCCACAATTACAGAGTCTTAAAGGAATTAGTCACCTTTGTCTTGAAATGTGCTTTAAATGTGGCTTACATTTGCTATTAAGACTTATTTAAACAATTCCATAGGATTAGGGTCATATTTCTTATTATATACAGGCTTTTTGACTCACTTGTTACTTTTTTTGATGATAAAAAATTCATGGTAAGTATGGAAAATACATGATATATAGAAATATAAACCTGTTCACTCTGAATCCACACA
>NW_008422426.1:0-312 GCF_000622305.1 Nannospalax galili | reverse complement strand
GGGGGGGTAGAGGTGTAAAAATCAACAGCCTTACCCAGCTTTGAGCTTCTATGAATTATAATAACAACCAGACAGACATGTTGTGCCCATTAGTGAAATAATGGCACAACTGTTAAGGGGGCAAGCAGCCACTCCCTGCTTGGATTTGAAGCCTGCCCTACAAGAAGGAATCCACGTCTAGTATTGTGAACTCTGTCCAAAACCCATGACTGAAGAGGTCTTAGACATTAGGGAGACCCTCCTACTGCCGTTTAGCTGAATCGACATAGCACCAAGCAGCCTTTAAAATATCTATGTTTGTACCCACAGACA
>NW_008422425.1:0-312 GCF_000622305.1 Nannospalax galili | reverse complement strand
GTCTGCTCTAAGTGCATAGCAACCTGTGAAATCACTGTAGAGTGAGTCCAGTGCTAGACTCCAGGAGCTCTGGGGAAGGAGCCTGAGACAGGGTGGAAGGAGCGGAGTCTGAGTGGGTGGGGATACTCCTTTGGGTCAGGGGAGGGAAGGGGCAAAGAAACAAAGCTGGTAGACTGGGGAAAGCCAGTGGCCTTAGAGTAGGTTGTGACTTGGGCATGGTCAGAAGATTGACAGACCTGGACCTGGGGTGGAGTTTCAGGACCAGAGGAGCTGAAGCCTCCTGGGAAGGCAGAATCTTGTTTTGACTCATCA
>NW_008422424.1:0-312 GCF_000622305.1 Nannospalax galili | reverse complement strand
CTCATATCGATCCTTTAAATTATGTGGATTAAAAATTTTATTTCTTTGTGTTTGTGAGGGGGTGAGGGGACACATGTCATGGTGTGTGTGTCTGGAGGTCAGAGAACAACTTGTGGGTTCAGGTGCCTGAATTCAGGTCAGCAGTCTTTGTGGCTCCTGAGCTGCCTTATCAGCCTGGAACCATGTGGTAGATCCTTTTTTGTTTGTCATTTCCTAGCTGTTGACTGTAATCAAGTTGCTCAACCTTTCTGAATTTGTGTTTTGCTATGCACATGATGGGGGTGGAATGCACCGCACAGAACTGTCAGGATT
>NW_008422423.1:0-312 GCF_000622305.1 Nannospalax galili | reverse complement strand
CCAGATGTGGAATACCTCCCTTTGATCTGTTGGTCAGGGGTGTCCTGGAGACCCCCCTAATAATACAAGTCCAGGCTAGCTCAGGATTACATCATAAGACCCTGTCTTAAACAACAAAACAAAACAAAACAAAAAAATGAAAATAATAAATAAAAATCAGAATGGAAGCGCCAGAAGATCGCTTACCCTCCCAACTCATTTTCTATAAGCTCTGAACAAATATCTCATTCTCCATTCTCATACTCGTAACTCTGAAACCACAAGGCACTTACCAAAGTACTTACAAAGTATCTACCATATTTGAATGCTAAT
>NW_008422422.1:0-312 GCF_000622305.1 Nannospalax galili | reverse complement strand
TGGTGATGTGGCTCAGTGGGCAGAGTTCTTGCCTAGCATGCACAAAGCCCTGGGTTCCATCCCCAACATCTCATAAAGCAGCTATGATAGCACATGCCTGTGATCCCAGCACTCACTCAAGGGGCGGAGACAAGAGGATCAGGAGCTGAAGGTCATCCTTGGCTGCATAGAGAGTTTGAGGCCAGCCCGGGCTACATGAGAGTCTGTCTCAAGAAAAAAAGAAAAAGAAAAAAGACAGTCCTCTCAGTCTTGAGTCTGGGACGGTGGAGGCAAAGTCAGTGTGCTGGATGTGGGAGCCCACTATCACCAGCT
>NW_008422421.1:0-312 GCF_000622305.1 Nannospalax galili | reverse complement strand
GCCCAGTCACTGCTGAGCGCTCCATGTCTTTATTCACGCCTCACAGTCCCATGAATAGGTACTGTTCGTTGTTATAGAGGTGGGGAAGGTAAATTAGCAGTCTGTTGTTGCACAGCAGTTAAGTGATGGAAGCGGGTCCTCGAAGCCCATGTCCTCGCCACCTTATGGTCCCTGCCTGCTGGAAGCTGTGGGAGGATGCAGTCGAGGCAGGAGGGAGGGTGGCTGAGTCCTTCACAGAACCTGGCCTTCTCTGAGTGACCCTCACTGCTCTGTGGTTGGAAGGAGGGGGCGCTGGCAGGAGAGCAGAGCCAG
>NW_008422420.1:0-310 GCF_000622305.1 Nannospalax galili | reverse complement strand
GTGTCACCTGCCCTCACTGACGTGCACATGGTCGTGTCACCTGCTCTCTTCAATGTGCACATGGTCGTGATATCTGCCCTCTTTGACGTGCACATGGTTGTGTCAACTGCCGTCTCTGCATAAAGATGGTCGTGTCCCCTGCCCCCTCTGATGTGTAGATTGTCATTTCACCTGCCCCTCTGACTTGCAGATGATCATGTCACCTGCCATCTCTGACGTGCAGATGGTAGTGTAAACTGCCCCCTCTGATGTGCACATAGTTTTGTCACCTGCCCCCTCTGACGTGCAGATGGTCGTGTCACCTGCCGCC
>NW_008422419.1:0-312 GCF_000622305.1 Nannospalax galili | reverse complement strand
TCCAACACAGCAATTTTGAGATGAGATTCTCATATATATACATATCTATATGTATATGTATATGTATGTATGTATGCATGGATGGATGGATGTATATGGATGTATGTGCAAAGTACTCCTGGCTTTTAAGAGTTTCTTTCATATACATCTGATCAAAAATTTCGTCAAAGTAATCGCACTTGGTTTGAACCTGGCTTGTTATGACATTGTGTCTAACCACAATATTTATTGAATGAGACTGCTGTGAATGTATAGATTTATATTTAATACTAATAAAACAATTATTAAATAATTTACTAGATATCAAATTGA
>NW_008422418.1:0-312 GCF_000622305.1 Nannospalax galili | reverse complement strand
AGAATTGGAAATGCATTTTGAATGTTGTGTGTCCATTGCATTTATAAAAGCTTGCTTTTATAAAGACGGTTTGGTAGAATTCTCACTACTAACTGATACCTACTGTGATGGGAAATATTACAAATATTTCTAATAGGACACATACCGAACTAGAAAAAGAACAGGATAGATGATTTGCCGCACAGTCATGAAGACTGGAGTTCAGATTCCAGCACCCGCGTCGCAAGCTGACATCAGGAACACTCCGGTTCCAAGTGTGTACTGCTGGGGCTATTTGGCTTCAAGCACAGCCAAGCGAACACAGTCCCAGGT
>NW_008422417.1:0-311 GCF_000622305.1 Nannospalax galili | reverse complement strand
GTAAGAAGGGGCAGAGGACACGACCATCGGCACGACAGAGTGGGCAGCTGAAAGGACCATGTGCACGTCAGAGGGGGCAGGTGACACGACTGTGTGCACCTCAGAGGGGGCAGGTAACATGACCATGTGCACGTCAGAGAGGGCAGGTGACACAACCCTGTGCACCTTAGGGAGGGCAGTTGACACGACCATGTGTACATTAGCAGGAACAGGTGACACTACCATCTGCATGTCAGTGAGGCAGGTGACACTACAATCTGCAAGTCAGAGCAGACAGGTGACATGACCATCTGCACGACAGACTGGGCAGG
>NW_008422416.1:0-312 GCF_000622305.1 Nannospalax galili | reverse complement strand
CCAGGGGCTCCAGAAGACCTTCAAGCAGGCAGCCCAAAAGCTGTATTCCAGAATGAGAGTTCTTGAATGAGAAGACATGCTGGAGTAAATGTGTTAAGTCACTCTTCACTGCACTTTGTTAAAGATGTGATTGCCTAGGAAAAAGGGAAAATCAGCTCAAATCCAGTATTGTCACCTTTTAACATAAAAGGTCAATTTAAGCTGGGTGTGGTAAGGCATACCTGTAATCTCAGCACTTGGAAGACAGAGGCAGGAGGGTTAAGAGAGTTTGAGACCAGCCTGGGCTTCTGGGGGAGAACCTATCTTAAAAAA
>NW_008422415.1:0-312 GCF_000622305.1 Nannospalax galili | reverse complement strand
ACAGACAAACAGACAAACACACACACACCCTCAGGCCCCAGGCCACTGTGCACCTACAATGTGGAGGTAAGAAACACCCACTCTGGGACATCCTGCCATATGACAACAAATGATTTTGCTGGGATGAGAGAAGAGCTGAACATTAATTACTGAGAAGCCAGAAGGAGGGGGCATGGAGGTGGCATGTGGGCGCCTCAGCTACTTCTCTTCTTGTTGTGATGAAACACTGACAAAAGCAATTCAAGGGAGGTGGGGGTTACGGGCTCACAGTTTAAGGTTACTGTCCATTGTGGAGGTTACTGTCCATCGTGG
>NW_008422414.1:0-312 GCF_000622305.1 Nannospalax galili | reverse complement strand
TCTCCACATCTGCCCCAGTCAGTGAAAACACTGTAGGCTTTACTAAGGACTCCTTTGGTCCAGGATTTGGTGAGTACTGCTGTGGAGGGGCTGTAGCACTCAGGGGTGGGGTGGTTCCCCAGCCACCCATAGAACGGATGGGGCAGGGCCCCTCCCCAAGCCACCTTCCCCGAACCAGGCCTTTTCAGCTGTCAGGCAAGGCCAAAGGTGGTTTTCTGTGTTTTTTTTTTTTTTCAAATGCACCGCACAGCTGCCGTGCTGGTCCTGCCTGGCTTTCACACGAGCCCCTGACCCATTCACACATTAGTTCAA
>NW_008422413.1:0-312 GCF_000622305.1 Nannospalax galili | reverse complement strand
CTCACAGAGATCCACCTGCTCTGCCTCCCAAGTGCTGGGATTAAAGGCATGTCCACCACACCTGGCGACTACAAATATAATTTTTTAAGAGAACACTTATGGTATAACTTGCTGGTACAGAAACACCAAGTAGAAAGATGACCTCTGGCTCTGGTATGTTCCACATGGTGCTGTGTGACAGAGGAGAAAGTGGGAGCTGCTAGTGTCCGCAGTCTCAATATTCTTGGATTCTGCATGCAGGGGAAAGGAAGCTGTCTCTTCCTGGTAGTTCCCCTCAGACTCCTGTCCTCCACTGCGGCCTTTTCTTTTCCC
>NW_008422412.1:0-312 GCF_000622305.1 Nannospalax galili | reverse complement strand
GAAACAGATCTCTGGAGCCCCTGTGACATGGACATGCTCCTAGGAAAGGTGACACTGCCAGAACTGAGTGCCAATGTGAATGTCTGCAATGTCCATTAGAGATGAGCAGGGACGGCAAGGGGCAGGAAACAGAAACCCCATCTCAGCCTTCTACTCATCGTGAAAGTCCATTTCTGAATAGCCAGCCCACAGTCCACCTGTAATGCAAAACTGCAGAGCTCTGAACCTGCAGCAACCATCTTGAACCCTAGACATGATGAAAGCTATGGGGTGAACTTTTCAGATGTTGACATCTTAATCCATAAAGGGACT
>NW_008422411.1:0-312 GCF_000622305.1 Nannospalax galili | reverse complement strand
GATGAATAATAATGCATGCCAAATACTTATTGACATTTCCACAGCAAGGATGGCCTTCCAATTATGGGGTTCTATAAAAGGGATTTGAACCGGAGCACAGTGGAGTTCCATCTATTTGTTGGAAGCACTGGAATGCACACCTGAAAAGAACTGTAAAAATGGTAAAGCAGGAGGGGTTATGCTGAGCATGGAAGCAGGAAACGCAACCCTAGTCACTCTCACGAGGGTTGAGAGTGGACTTCCCAAGACTTTGGCTTTCTTCTCCACAAAATCAAAGTGCATTAGATTTCTCTCAAATTATTTCCCTTTTTT
>NW_008422410.1:0-312 GCF_000622305.1 Nannospalax galili | reverse complement strand
AAATTAGTAAGTTTATCTTTCCCACTATTACTTTACACTCTCCTCTCCCAGCGGTAGACATCCTGTTTACAGATGGGACGAACAAAGGAAAGGACACAGCTATTTTATACCAACTTCAAACAAAACAAAACGTTTCTCATTCTTGGGAAATGCCTGTTACTGCTTCTGCCAGTATTCAGAACTTTATGCTATCCTCCAGAACTTCATGCTTTTTCCTCGATCTTTAAATATCTACACAGATTCAGAATATGCTGCCCAGGGACTCCTAAAACTAGAAACAACATTTTTACAACATAAACCAGGAGAACCTAT
>NW_008422409.1:0-312 GCF_000622305.1 Nannospalax galili | reverse complement strand
CTCAGTGTGTAAGCTGACTGCATTCACAAACATGCAGAGCCTCAGAAGCTGATGTTTCTAACCTTACCAGTAAGTAGGCTATTTTTTATAAGGGTTATGGATCATCATTCTGCCCAGTGGATCAAACTTTTGAAATTACCTTCAAGAAAATATGAATTTATTTTACTAAAATAGCTTGTTTCACATCTGATGATAAATGTGTAAAACACAGACAAAATACTTGAATATACTCCTATAGAAAAGCCAGTTTTAGGCTAAAAATCAGGTATGTTAAGAAAAAAAACACATACAGGGGCTGGAGAGATGGCTCAG
>NW_008422408.1:0-312 GCF_000622305.1 Nannospalax galili | reverse complement strand
CCCCCACAAAAATAAATTTAAAAATGTAAAATAATGTTTTTAAAAATCAATAGTCCTTTCTCTTCTCGTCACCCATTATTTTTTTCTCCAAAGGATACAAAGGCACCGAGTATAAAAAGAGCGTTGAAAATGTGATTCTGGAAGGTGAACAGCGCCAGACCCATGTAACAGAAGATGACATTCTCAGCCAGGAAATTCATAAATTCAAACAACTGAAAACAAAACAGAAACCAAAACCACTGATTATGATTCAGGTTTGAGTCCGCTGACTTTCCTGCAACCACGTTTGATGACGGGTGGTCCCTGTTTGGA
>NW_008422407.1:0-312 GCF_000622305.1 Nannospalax galili | reverse complement strand
TCACATCACAATCCTCAAATGTGACATCACAATACTCCATGGTGCAATCACCCTGTTACAATATTCACAATGCTCCATTGTGAAGTAACAATGCTCCAATTTGATGTCATAATGCTCCAATATGCCAACACCATTATGGGGCATGCACACTATCTCTGGGCGCACTCCCAGAATGGCACGGTGGATCCACAGGCTCCCCCGCTGTGCATCCAGAGGAAAGCTGGTCTGGTCCCACGGGCTTTTCCCAGCGGCTCAGGTCCCGTGTCTCTGGAAGCTTCTCTGGTGCAGGAGCGTTGTCCTGCCAAAATCCTG
>NW_008422406.1:0-312 GCF_000622305.1 Nannospalax galili | reverse complement strand
CCAACACCTGCAGTTTACTGCGGTGAGAAGCATGGAAGTCATACTCCAGAGGTGAGTTAAAGATAAGGGTTCCTTTTGAGCTCTTCAATGACAAACATCAAAGCCAGGACACAGCAGTGGGTTGTGGGCATTGACTTGCATAGAGAACACAGGCTCTTAAGGTAAAGACTCAATCCAAAATTACCTTCAAATCCGGAGTGAGCAAATTAATGTCAAGCATTGAAAGCAGCATATAATATGATGACATGCGATACATTTGCTCACAAAATTAAACTCAAAGTACTAAGAGCTATATAGATAGTTGCTGCTGCT
>NW_008422405.1:0-312 GCF_000622305.1 Nannospalax galili | reverse complement strand
GTAAGAGTAGCTGACTTCAGTACACCACTATCTCCAATAGACAGGTCACCCAAGCAAAGAATGAACAGAGAAACATGTGAATTAAATGACATCAAACATGAAATGGACCTAACAGACATCTATTGAATATGCCACCCAAGCACCAAAGAATACACTTTCTACTCAGCAGCACATGTAAGCTTCCCTGAAGTTGATCACACAATGTGTCACAAAACAAACCTCACCAAACACAAAGAAGTGAAATAATACCATGCATTCTATCAGACCAAAATACGACAAAGCTGAAAACCAACAGCAAAAGAAGGTTTCATG
>NW_008422404.1:0-312 GCF_000622305.1 Nannospalax galili | reverse complement strand
ATCTCAGAGATCTGCCCGCCTTTACCTCCTGAGTGCTGGGATCAAAGACATACGCCCCATCTAGTTAAAGTATTTTATTTTTATTTATGTACATATGTGTACATCTGTGTGGGAATGTGCACACTGAGTACAGGTGCCTGTGGAGGGAAGAGATGTTGGATCCTCTGGAGCTGTAGTTACAGGTGGGTGCTGGGAATGGAATTTTGGTCCTCTGAAAGGGCAGTTAAGGGCTCTTACTCACTGAGCCATCTCTTTGGCCCCAAATAGTTTTTAAAAGTACAGGAACATTTCCAGACTACTTAGTTCATCTCT
>NW_008422403.1:0-312 GCF_000622305.1 Nannospalax galili | reverse complement strand
TCAGAATAGAGACCCCAGATACAAAACCATGCAACTAGAGCTACCTGATTTCAGACAAAGATACCACAACTAAATGCTGGAGAAAAGCCAGCCTCTTCAAAAGTGATGCTCGGAAAACTGGATAGTTGCAGACAGAAGATGAAGTTATATCATCTCTGGCACTGCACAAAATCTATTCCAAATGAATCAAAGACCTCAGTGGAAACCCTGAAATTCTGAACTTGTTGGAGAGAAAAGGTGGGACTACACTACAGTATATAAGCATAAGTAAGGACTTTCTGGATAGTACTCCAATCATGCAGGAAATAAGGC
>NW_008422402.1:0-312 GCF_000622305.1 Nannospalax galili | reverse complement strand
ACTCTCTTGAAAACAGTCCCTTAATGAAATTATTGAAAAACTATAAATGGGATTTGATTTGATAGTCAATTCATTTTCCTTTTGATTTCTGCGTTATTGAGACAAGATCTCTCTGTAGCTTCAACTTGCCTGGAACCCGAGAAATACACTGCTTCTGCCTCCCAAGTGCTAGGACTATAGGGGTGTGCCACCACAGCGGGCTTCTTTTCCTTTTTAAAAATAATATTTCAGGCCCTCACCGTTTCCCTGGGCCTCCAGGACCTGCTGCAGGCCTCTCTCTGGGGTAAGTCTATTGCACCCTCCCTGGCTTGA
>NW_008422401.1:0-312 GCF_000622305.1 Nannospalax galili | reverse complement strand
CTGTTCGATGTTGCTAGAGAACCAGGAGTGTGGTCCCTCTGAGAAATGACTTTCAGTGTCACTCGGAATTCATTGGTTCAACAGCATTGATTCAGGGCTTGCTGTGTACAGATGAGTTTGTAGGGCCTGCAGGCCTGAGCCTGGAGTCAGGTTACCAGTCTCTGCAGAAGGGCCACTTTCAAGGGAACTGGGTGTGACCCAGTGGCTGGGTGCCAGCATGTTGGAACTCTCTGAGTCTGTGGGTTCCTGGGAAGTGGGCAGCCTGCTGGGAATAATTAATGTGAATGGAAGGGAGGGAAGGGAAGGCGGCTG
>NW_008422400.1:0-312 GCF_000622305.1 Nannospalax galili | reverse complement strand
GCTAATGTCTTTTTACTGAGAGTTGAGGCCTTTAATAAAGTTATTATTGAAAGATTTGTACTGGTTATTGTCATTTTATTTTCTGTTTGTGTTTTTATTCCTACTTTGTGTTTCCATAATTATACCTTCACTTGATTTCTTTCTGTAGCCTTTGGGTATGTTCCTTTTTTCAGTCCTTTGCTGGGGATGGAGGGTTAATACAGGGGGAAAGAAAGAGGAAAAATATATAATACTTAGATGGAATGAAAAACCAGAAGGAAATGTTCAAAAGCCTACTGAAAAATATACATGCAATACATATATGAGTGTCTG
>NW_008422399.1:0-312 GCF_000622305.1 Nannospalax galili | reverse complement strand
GGAGGATCTCACACGGGCTTCATTGGAGATGGCGTGACAAGGATCAGCTTGATACTTCCTGAATTCTATTATCATTGGCAGAAGAGGAACCAGTGAAATCGTCTCTGCAGGGTTCAGTGCTATGTGCCGCTCTAGCCCCAGGATTCTCAGCCTGACATCAACCAGGGCTGTCCTTAGTACCATAGATGTTTCAGTAGTATTCCTGGTCTCCGTATGTTAGTGCCAGTTGCATCCCTGCACCCCCAGTGGGGACACCATAGATGTGTCTGGACATGGTCACAGGACTGAGAGGTGGGATTAAGGTCCCCAGCT
>NW_008422398.1:0-312 GCF_000622305.1 Nannospalax galili | reverse complement strand
CAGAGGAGATGATAATAATAAAAGCACCTGACATATATTTTGCTTCTCAGGCTAAAAAATACTTTCTCCTATCTGATCATTCTATCCTCAGTGCTTTTCAGAAAATCCAGGTCATAATGGGCTGGTGGTAAGCCCACTGTTTCTCACCTGTGACTCAATGAGGCAAAATCTCTACAGAGATTTTGATTAGTCAATGAGCAATACACAACTCTTCCCCCGACTTGCAATAGTTCAACTTGTGTTGGTATAATAGCAATACATATTCAATAGAATCCACACTTGGATCTTTTGAACTTGGATCTTTTCCTGGGC
>NW_008422397.1:0-312 GCF_000622305.1 Nannospalax galili | reverse complement strand
TTTCTGTTCCTGTGATAAACACCATGACCCAAAGCAACTTGAGAAGAAAAGTGTTTATTTCATCTTATACAAAACAGTTTATCCTGAGGGAAGTCAGACAAGGTGCACAAGCTGGCACAGAGGAAGGAACCATGGAGGACTGGTACGGATTGGCTTGCTTCCACATTCACCGTTAGGTACCTGCTGGTGGACGGCATGACCCACAGTGGACAGGACTGTCCTTTATCAGTTATCAATCACGGCCACGCCCACAGCTCAGTATGATAGAGAATATTCTTCCACTGAGGTTTTCTCTTCCCAGGTTTATCAAGT
>NW_008422396.1:0-312 GCF_000622305.1 Nannospalax galili | reverse complement strand
TCAGGCTGACAGGGAACCAGGCTGACAGCTGCAAAGCCAACAAGCTCCCTCAAGTTACTTTAGGAATGGTTTGCAGGGTTCCAGCAAAACTTCAGAGTCAAGAATTGAGATGAGAGGCAGGTGGGAAAGAGAAAGTGGTATAGCATATCTTTCTGAGGTGCCTTATATCTACCTTGAGAAAAGGTTCCAAGATGGGCCTCAAATGGCCTGCAGAAAACATCCGGGAAAGGAAACAAGTTCATGGGCCAGGACTCCAAACCTTCCTCAAGCCCCAGGCAAGGATCCTGTCCTAGTTTGTTTCTTCATTGCTGT
>NW_008422395.1:0-312 GCF_000622305.1 Nannospalax galili | reverse complement strand
GGTTAGGGTTAACTGCAGGGTTAGACATAGGTTTAAGAATAAGTTAGTGTTAGGGCTTGCATTAGTATTGATTTAAGGATAAGTTTATTGTTTGGATTAGGTTTAGTGTTAGGGCTAAATCTAAGTTTAGGGTTATGTTTGTAGCTAGGGCTAGTGTTAGGTTTAGGGCAAAGTAAATGGTTCATATGAGGATTACTGTTAGGTTTAGGGTTAGGCCTGGGGTTAGTTTGAGGTTAGGGTTAGAGTTAGGATTAGGGCAAATGATATTGCTACATTTAGGGCTAGGGTGTTGTCACCATGCTCAATATTCAA
>NW_008422394.1:0-312 GCF_000622305.1 Nannospalax galili | reverse complement strand
CATCATGGTCTATAATTCAGACTCCACTGAGATGTGATATGTTAGCCAACAACCCAGATGAGTGGCTGGGCTTCTCTTGGTACATCCTGTTTGGAGTGCTGGGTACTATTGATTTCTGGTGTCTCAATTAAGTGACTGCCAAATAACTGGGAAACTGGGCAGGCCCCAAATTTTTAAAAAATCCATTTTTTTCACATATGTGCATCAAATTTTGAGGTAATTTTATGAATTTACATTAAGAATGTGTTTAGGAGCATATTTCTTTTGTTTGTGTTTAAGAAGCACCTTAGATAGTATAATATATATATATAT
>NW_008422393.1:0-312 GCF_000622305.1 Nannospalax galili | reverse complement strand
CTCCCTGGGCACTTGTCAAAGGGCACTGAGCCCAGCCAAGGGTGCTTTGCAGCTTTTTCCAGAAGCTTCCACTTCATATCTTCTCCTTTGGTGATGAGCATTTCAGCATACAAATGCTGAGCAGACACAAACACGCAGAGAGAACTCATATGGCTCTGGTGAGAAATGCCAGGTTCCTGATGAATAGACGGGTAGTGCTTTGTGCAAACACTTCTGTGAAAAAGGCATCTGCACAACCAAAACGTACAGAACAGTGAGTCGTACAATAAAGTATCCAAGAAACTAGAGTGACACTCAGAATTTCGGAATACG
>NW_008422392.1:0-312 GCF_000622305.1 Nannospalax galili | reverse complement strand
AATGTGCATAGTGATGGCACAATGAGCATTGTTCTGTCACAAGGGAACATCCTGAATTCATATTGTAACATTGCATTGGCAAATTGGAGCATCGTGGTGTCACATTGGAGAATTGTGTTGTCATGTTGGATCACTGTGATATCACAATGGAACATTATGAAGTCATATTGTAACTTTGTGATGGCACACTGGAGCACAATAATGGCACATGGGTCTATAGTGTTGGCATTGGAGCATTGTGACGTAAGATTGGAGCATTTTTGTCAGAATGGAACATTGAGAAGATATGTTGTAATATTTTGATGGCTCATT
>NW_008422391.1:0-312 GCF_000622305.1 Nannospalax galili | reverse complement strand
CATCAGGAATGAAGTTTCAGGAGCACCCTTTACAGACCACAGCCTTCCTGGGCTCACACGTCAGACTTAGTCCTGAGGGGCAATGTGCATGACCAGTGAGGATATATTATTTCATTATTTAAACCCAGTGACCTAAAACAAATGGAGGGAGGATGGATAATGTGTGCAGATGTGCAGGTGGATAAAAGAGAAAGCTTTGCTGTTTTATAGCCTACTAGGGCAACTGAGGTTGGTAACAATTAACTTTACTGTAGGATTTATGTTTTCAGATAGCCAGTAGAGGGGCTGGAGAGATGGCTCAGTGGTTAAGAA
>NW_008422390.1:0-312 GCF_000622305.1 Nannospalax galili | reverse complement strand
GCTCCTTCCTGGTCAGCCACAATGTACATAAACCCTTTGCAACAAGCTCCTGCCAACACAGTCTGAGGACATGCTTTCAGCCCTGTGAAACCATGAGTTGAAATAAACCTTTCCTCCCTCTCTGGTTTCTGTCAGGTATTTTGTCACAATGACAAAGAAAGTAACAAATAATCAATATAGTTACATATGACGTCCCCCCCCAACACCCTCAGTAGTTCTTACTAACGATCTTCAGGTCCTCCAAAAGAAATCTATTTTTTTTAGCACCAGCTGTCCTGGAACTCACTATGTAGACCACGCTGGCCTTGAACT
>NW_008422389.1:0-312 GCF_000622305.1 Nannospalax galili | reverse complement strand
CATGTTGTGCAGTGCCTGCAGAGGCCAGAAGAGAGTGTTGGCTCCCCTGGAACTGGAGTTACAGATAGTTGATAGCTGCCATATGGGTGCTGGGAATAGAAACTGGGTCCTCTGGAAGAGAAGGCAGTGCTCTTAACTGCTGAGCCATCTCTCCAGTCCCAACTATTTTTGTCTTTTTTTTTTTTTTCTTTGAGACTGGGTCTCCTTATAGCCCCATCTGGAACTCACTTATGTAGACCAGGCTGCCTCAGTTTCACAGAGACCTGCCTCTACCTCCCAAGTACTGGGATTAAAGGCATGTGCCACCATGCC
>NW_008422388.1:0-312 GCF_000622305.1 Nannospalax galili | reverse complement strand
ACACACTCTGCAGTCTCTTATTCTCTAAAACTTAGCCAGTTGTGGCCTTCTTGGTCACTGAACTCTGTTGTATGAGGAAGCTTTGCTGGTGAGAGTTGAGGGACGTATTCGTATTCTCTCTGCCCTCTGCTCCGCTATGATTCCTGAGCTTTACGTGTAGAGTTCCCACTGTAGATGTGTCTCTAGGGCTGGGCATCTCTCAGACATGTATTCTCTGTGTGTGACCAGTGGTGGAACTCTGTAATAGCGTTATCTGTTGCAAAAAGAAGCTTTTTGATGAGTGGTGTACAGTATACTTGTCTATAAATATAA
>NW_008422387.1:0-312 GCF_000622305.1 Nannospalax galili | reverse complement strand
CCTTTTGACTGGGGATTTCGGTCCATTGATATTTAAGGTTATTATTGAATATACATTGAACAATGTGTATTGGTTCCTATCCTTTTAATTTGTTCACATTTTTGGTCTAAATTTGTCTTTCCACAATTACACCTTCATTTAGTTTCTTTCTGTTGCCCCTGGGGTATAGTTATTCTTTTCTTCAGCTCTTTGCATTGCTTCAAGAATTTTCTGAATAGCTGGTTTTGTGGACATGAATTCTTTCAGCCTATTCATGTCCTTGAACATTTTTCTTTCCCCTTCAACTATAATAGACATTTTTGCCTGTGCCCA
>NW_008422386.1:0-312 GCF_000622305.1 Nannospalax galili | reverse complement strand
TTTTTGTGGGAGTGCCACCCAGACAATGTTGACCCTCCTTGATATATCGAGCCAGAAGGTATATGGTATTGATGTCTTTTTTACTGATGATAATAACTGATTATTTGACCATGGTGTGTCTTCCTGGTAACTCAGTGATAAAATTATACTCTTCCCCTTAATTAGTACATAGTTTGAGTGGAGATTGAACCTATGCAAATATCTCCTTAAACTCCAGATGCTTTGATTAGCATCTATTGATTGCAACAAGTACTACTATGGTGTTTACTTAATGAAAAATTTCCATTTCTGCCCTATCCTTTGTAATTATTT
>NW_008422385.1:0-312 GCF_000622305.1 Nannospalax galili | reverse complement strand
TGATCAGAATGAAGTGATCTTCTTTATCTCTTTTAGTTAGTTTTGATTTGTGAGATATTAGTAATGTTTTATTTTATAAGATATAAGAATTGCAACACCTTCATTTTGTTTGCTTCGAATATTTTTTCCATCCTTTAAACTTTAGGTACTGCCTATCCTTGAAGATGAGATGAGTTTCTTGTAGATAAAGAAGATGAATTTGGTTTCTTAATCTATTCAATTATCCTATATCTTTTGACTGGAGTGGTGAAGCCAGTGATGTATAGTTATTACTGAATGGTGTGTATTGATTACTGTCATTTTGTTTTTATT
>NW_008422384.1:0-312 GCF_000622305.1 Nannospalax galili | reverse complement strand
AAAAAAAACTTAAGACAGGGTCTCACTACATAGCCCTGGATGACCTGGAACTTCCTATGGAGACCAGGCTGGCCTTGAAAATCCAGAGATTCACTTGCCTCTGCCTCTCCAGTGCTGGGATTAAAGGCATGCAGCCACCACACTCGACTTTGACAATGTTGTTAATTACGTGTATGTATGTATATATGCCATGTGCCTGTGGCTGTAGGTGCCCACTGCTGCCAGAGGTATCAGATGACCCTCGAGCTGGAGCTCCACCTGGAGCTGCTGGACCAGGGTGCCTGGAAACAAACTCAGATCCTCTGAAGAGCA
>NW_008422383.1:0-312 GCF_000622305.1 Nannospalax galili | reverse complement strand
GGTTAAGAAAATTCTAGGATCCTTTTTA
Organism: Nannospalax galili; assembly: GCF_000622305.1. NCBI lineage: Eukaryota > Metazoa > Chordata > Mammalia > Rodentia > Spalacidae > Nannospalax > Nannospalax galili. The sequence goes on along the minus strand of NW_008422383.1, from coordinate 284 downwards.
TAAAATCTTATTCATAAGGGCTCCACCCTCAGGCCCTAATTGCTTTCCTGAGGCCCCATACCCAATTCCATCACATTGGGAGCTGGAATTTCACCATATGAATTTATGGGGAAGGAAACCATTTAATCCATAGCACATGGCTATATTTGAGAGACTGAGAATATTCCACCAGTGGAACTTTGTGAAGATGAACTTATCAGCATAAATGAAGGAAGTGGTTTTGATGAAAAGGATGAAGCTGTCCCAGAGGAAGTGATGCCAGCAAACAACTTCACATTACAAAA
>NW_008422382.1:0-312 GCF_000622305.1 Nannospalax galili | reverse complement strand
TGAAGGAAGAAAATGGAAAGAAAAACAGATACGTTCATACGGAAGTTGAGGTCAAGGAATGTTAAAAACATGCACATGTCACAGCACAAAGCCCCAGGTTCTACATATTATAAAACTCATGCTTTTAACCTTACTTTGTAAACTCAGAAAACTTAGATGACTTGTTTTTGTATTGATATTTTTCTGAGTTCTGAAAAATTATATTATCCAAAGTAAGAATTTGGGAGGAAAATGCCTTTTTAGCCCTAAAAACATGAAGCCTCCAGATTACTTCATATATAGTATCTTTGTTCTCACTGGTTTTAGGAGTGG
>NW_008422381.1:0-312 GCF_000622305.1 Nannospalax galili | reverse complement strand
AAAAAAAAAAAAAAAAAAAAGTTAAAAAACAAAAAACAAACAAAAGAAAGATACAGTTATAAGGTTTTCTTTCAAGTTTTATCTGGTAGCATTTAATAAGGAATCTACTGTTTTAAAATAAACAGACGGGACTAAAGATATAACTCAGTAGCACCTAGCATGCCTTGGGTCTTATCCCAACACTAAAAGTAAATAAACAAATGCATGCTATCTTTTCTACCTTAATATAATATCAAGTAAACTATCCCAGTCTAATAGAAATAATAGTCCTTACATTTATATACCATTACCTTCCAGATCATTTTATTTCAG
>NW_008422380.1:0-312 GCF_000622305.1 Nannospalax galili | reverse complement strand
TGGAACTTAGTATATAGACCAGGCTGGCCTCAAACTCACAGAAATCCACCTGCCTCTGCCTCTGCAGGAGTGCTGGCATTAAAGGTGCACCCCACCATGCCTGGTTCTTTTTACTTTTTTGTTTTGAGATAGGGTCTCCCTAAATTGCCAAATCTGGCCTTGAATTTACAAATCCTCCTACCCCAGCCTCCTGTAATTATAGGCCTGCAATACCAGGCCTGGCTTTTTAAGTTTGATAGAGGTGATCTGTGAAATGCAGCCATCTCTCCAGGTACATATGGATGGAGCTAAGGCAAGCCCCAAGATAGGGGA
>NW_008422379.1:0-312 GCF_000622305.1 Nannospalax galili | reverse complement strand
CCTCCAGTTTCCCTGCTTGAGCTCTTGCCCTGGCTTCCCTCAATGAAGGACTGTACTGTAAGATGAAATAAACCCTTTCCTTCCCATGTTGGTTTCGATCAGTGTTTTATCACAGCAAGGGAAAGCTAACTAGAACAAATATGCATATTTCATTCATTCACTGATGTATTTATTTTCCAATTTCTTATTATATCAAAAATTATTAGATAGTGAGGATTGAATCAGCATTCCTTCATTCCCGAGGCCATGAATGGTCCATTCTTTCTAGACTGTTGGAATAGAATGTGACTAAGTTCTGGCCAGAGGTATGGA
>NW_008422378.1:0-312 GCF_000622305.1 Nannospalax galili | reverse complement strand
TTCTTACAGAAAGACTCATTGTTTTTGCTAACACTGAGATGTTGGCTCATGCATCTCTGTATGTATCTGATTATTACTAGGCATAATTAGTTGCACTTGGACCTTGGCACCTGTGAATGTCTATAAAGCCATCAGGCAGATTTCAAGAAAAGAGCCTTGGCCATTAGGTGACTCTTCTGTTCATCAGACCCACTGAAGATGGGGTTTTGTTTATTGAAACAATCTCAGAGGCCAGTGAGATTAAGATACAACCAGTGTATACTTCCTTATGCAACTTGACAAGAAGCTTCCTTGGCCTTGATGTGCCTTTTT
>NW_008422377.1:0-312 GCF_000622305.1 Nannospalax galili | reverse complement strand
CGACTATACCCAAGGGATAATAGAAAGTGACTTAATGAAGGTATGACTATGGAAATGCAGTTACACCAAGAATGTGAACAGAAACCAAAACGACAGGAATCAATACACATTTTTCATTAATAATTTTAAATATCAATGGACTAAACTCCCCATTCAAAAGACAGAGACTAGTTGAATGGATTAAGAAACAAAACCCATGCTTTTGTTGTCTGCAAGAAACCCAACTCACTTTCAAAGACAGGCATTACTTTAAGGTGAAAGGATGGAAAAAAATACTCCAAGGACATGATACTAAGAAAACAGCAGGAGTTG
>NW_008422376.1:0-312 GCF_000622305.1 Nannospalax galili | reverse complement strand
TGAGCCCAGCTAAGGGTTCACCTTCCTGGGAGGAGCCTGTGGTGCCAGAGACTCGCTTGGGAATTAGCTCTGGGACAGAATGTCCACAGAAGACTTTCCCAGGAGCTTGCAAGCTGGCGGGTCCAGCCTGTTAGAACTTGTTCTCAGACTACAGGATCGGCATTGAGCCTGATAAAACCTCTCCATACAGGTGCTGACTTGGGACTCACCTTTGCTGGGATGAGCCAGAGCCAAGTCCAGGCCAGAGCCTGCCCACCCCACCCCAAGAAACAGTGGAAGCAGAGAAAGAAGAGAAAATGGATGCAAGCTGTG
>NW_008422375.1:0-312 GCF_000622305.1 Nannospalax galili | reverse complement strand
TGCCCAAGCTTTATCTACATAGTGCATAGTAATTAAAAGTACCAGACTGGTAGAACTGACCTTCTTGGATGTTTAACAGCCATACTGTGAGGCCTATACTCATCTGATCAGAGGGACTTAAAGAACAGTTTTTGCTCCTTGCCTTCAAAGGTCAACTAAGTTCCAAGGGACTATGGAGCATCTCTCAAAATATTCTGTAACTGTCATGAGTCACCTGTCCTCTTGATCAAGGAAGCTGTGGAGACACTGCCAGAAGGACCCGAACCAGTGTCCAATCTACAAAGAGGAGGGTCAACACAGAGCAAACATTTC
>NW_008422374.1:0-312 GCF_000622305.1 Nannospalax galili | reverse complement strand
TCTGTGTCTTCTTGGGTGGGCCTGGGCTCCTTCTCCCAGTTTTGGGCCGTCTCCTCTCCTTTTACGGCTCGTGTTCTTCAGGCTTTTCATTTCTCTCTTTCTTTGGTTTGGTTTGGTTCAGTTTGGTTTGGTCTTTTGTTCTTTTTTGTTCTTTTTATTTTCTGTCTTTGTCTTTTTGTTTGTGGCCCTGTCCGCAGCTGGGTCAGGGATGAGCCCGGGCCGATTGCCCCTCATTGTAGGGCCCAGGCACCTTTCTTTGTTGTTTAGCCTGGGCCCTCGTCGACTGATGTGGGGCCCGGGCTCAGTTCTGTC
>NW_008422373.1:0-312 GCF_000622305.1 Nannospalax galili | reverse complement strand
AATTATTGCATCATAATTTTCTGATTTGTAATCTCATGGAAGAACACTTGTCTCCAGATTCTCTTGCACTATCAGGCTAACCATGTAACATATATTTATGTGCATTTATTATTATCGTAGAGGGGAGAGAGGGCAGTAACATACCCAGTGCCTAGCCTCACATGGCTCATCTCCTGCGACTCCTCTGCACCCCATATCCCACTGCTCCTGCACCAGGCCCATAGTCATGCTAGCAATCACTCAAGCCTCAGGAGCCAACAATCTTCCCCCAGGTCCATAAGTGTCAGGCCATTCTGTCCTTGAGTAAGCCTG
>NW_008422372.1:0-312 GCF_000622305.1 Nannospalax galili | reverse complement strand
AGTCCTGGGCCTCCTGTCTCGGCCCATGCCGAGGGGATTTTACTTAGCCAAGCAGATATACCAGGAATTCCTATTATCGGTCCCTCATATAACCAATGTTCATCTTCCAGCCGCAAGGTTAATATCTGTAGTGGAGCTTTATTTTTATTTTTATTTTTTTTTACAGTAGCTCTCTTTGTAGTGAAATGGATGTGGGCTCCCAGCTTGGAGAGTAAACGTGAGAAACTCGTCCTGTGCTAAGGTACACTTTTCTTTCTGTGTTCCATCTGTATGTTTTTCCTCCAGTGGCCCCTTGAACCCAGGCCATCTTGG
>NW_008422371.1:0-312 GCF_000622305.1 Nannospalax galili | reverse complement strand
TTTAAACTCTACCAGGGGACTGCAATAAAGTGTCTTCCTGAGCTGCTCAGTGTTGTCTGTTCCCACATGGGCCAAGTTCTTTCAGGATCTCAGTATTTGTAATCTGCAGGTGGCCAGTAGAGGGAGATGCAGGCCACCTAGAGCTCAGATAAGGATTATAAACTCCAAACCTTATATGAATAGGAAATCCACATAAATAGCAAACACTCTTCCTCTTACATCAGAAGTGTTCCAGATTCAGAGTCTTCTAAGGGGACTCTTTGGAATGTAGCCTGAGCCAAAGACACAAGACAAAGCTGGGACTTCTCCACC
>NW_008422370.1:0-311 GCF_000622305.1 Nannospalax galili | reverse complement strand
ACAAGCCAGATGACTTGAGTTTTATCCTTGAATCTTATGCAAAAAATGGAAGAAGAGAACTGACTCTCTCTACAAAGTTGTCCTCTGACTTCCACACTCATGACTCATGCGCACCTACACAGACATCATACATACAGACACAATAATAATGATGATGGTAATTTTTTAAATGCAATGAAGTAATCATTGTCAAATCAAAACAGTAATCACTTTGAAGAAAAGGAGAAGCTCAACGGTATAGATTCTTAAAATATTTTTTGTGGGGCGCTGGAGAGATGGCTCAGCAGTTAAGAACACTGGTTGTTCTTGCA
>NW_008422369.1:0-312 GCF_000622305.1 Nannospalax galili | reverse complement strand
AGAGACGTCCTCCACCCTCCAGCTCCCTTGATTCTATTCCTCGATGACTGGGACGGACTCCCTTGTCCAGCACAACTTACGGGACACTCTTTTGCTTTAGGGACACTTGCCGCCAGGCCACCACTCAGAGCACAGGCCGTATTCTGCCCCGGACCTCCTGAGCCTGCACCTAGCCTGATGACCGTGTGCACCCGACAACCTCCTTTGACTTCTTCTTCAGTCCTTCGTGGCCTCATCCCTGGCAGGTGCAGGATGGGAGGTGGGAGGTGGAGGGAGATTACAGAGAAACTGGCCGTTAAGGCTGCTTTGATG
>NW_008422368.1:0-312 GCF_000622305.1 Nannospalax galili | reverse complement strand
TTTTGCATAACCAGAACTGAGATCCCCACCTTGAAAATTAAGAATGCCTAATTGAGGGCTGGAGAGATGACTCAGCACTGGCCACTCTCGAAAAGGATTCAGGTTCAGTTCCCAGTGCTCATGTGGTGGCTGATAACCACCTGTAACTCCAGCTCCAGGTGAGCTTCTGACCCTCCTTGGGCACTGCATGCATATGGTGCACCTACATTCATGCAGGCAAACCACTTATACACACAACATAAAAATAAATAAATAGCTGGGCATGGTGGCGCACGCCTGTAGTCCCAGCACTTGTGAGGCAGAGGCAGGCGG
>NW_008422367.1:0-309 GCF_000622305.1 Nannospalax galili | reverse complement strand
GTGTGTGTGTGTGTGTGTGTGTGTGTGTATGCGCATGCATACATGTGCTCCTCTTTGTCCTTTTCATCTCTAGGAATTTTTAAGGGCAGAGCTGTCAGTCTGAAGCCCCGACTCGGGCCAGGTTTTGCTCCTAACCCAGCAAGACATTTCTACCAAGAATAGAACTTGTTTCTGAGTGTCCTGTGGACTCCGAGGTTCTATAGCTTTCCTTTCCGTCCCTCCAGACTCAAATAAGCCTTCCAGTTCCATCCCGGAGCTTCAGGATAGACAGAGACGCAGGCCTGTTCAGAGACACAGACAGAGACACAG
>NW_008422366.1:0-312 GCF_000622305.1 Nannospalax galili | reverse complement strand
TAGGAAGCCTACTAAGTTTTTATTTGATCTGTATAAGCAGAAAAGCTCTAGAAGAAAAATCAGAAAGTCTACGTTGGATCATAGCAATAGAAAATCCCATCCAGTCAACCAATTTCCAGGCTTGAGCCAGTTTACAGATCCAGAACCCCTTGAATGAAGGGATGGCCAGGTTCCCTTGAGGGAGGATCTTGTCACAATACCAAAGAGTTATACTGTTGGCCTTCCTCCCATCCTTCCCCAGAGGGACCTGCAGCCTTTTACTAGGGGAAAAGGAAATAATCAGACTTTCCAAGGCCTATTGGATACTGGTTC
>NW_008422365.1:0-312 GCF_000622305.1 Nannospalax galili | reverse complement strand
TGGTGGTTCCTAGGAAGTCCTGTGCCTAACCCTTGAAATCTACAATGTGGCCCTATCTGCAAAAGGGTCCCTAGAGCTAAGGAGGGCCTGAGGGAGATTTCTAAGATAGGAGAGCACAGCAGATGAAGCCAGGTAGAAGAGATAGGAGAATGCTTGGAACCCTCGAAAGCTGGAAGAGGCAAGGCCTTCATCTGGAGCCTTCCAAGGGAACATGGTCTTGCTGACACCTTGATTTCAGATTCCCAGTCTTTAGAGCTGTGAGAGAAGGCATTTCCCATAGTCAAAGCCACATGGTTGTGGTAATTTTTCACA
>NW_008422364.1:0-312 GCF_000622305.1 Nannospalax galili | reverse complement strand
CCTGCCCTCTTAGTCATGCACATGTTCGTGTCCCCTTCCCCTCTGACGAGCCGATGGTCGTGTCAACTATCAGCACTGACGTGCACATTGTCGTGTTTCTTGCCCCATCTGACATGCACATGGTTCTGTCACCTGCCCCCTCTGACATGCACATGATTTTAACCCCTACATCCTCTAAAGTGCGCATGGTCATGTCACCTTCTCCCTCTGACGTGCAGATGGTCATGTCTCCTGCTTTCTCTGATGTGCAGATGTTGGTGACACATGCCCCCTCTGATATGCAGATGGTCATGTCACCTGCCCCTTTGACGT
>NW_008422363.1:0-312 GCF_000622305.1 Nannospalax galili | reverse complement strand
TGTTTCCAGGGCATCATTTTGAACTCATCTTATGATACACTGAGTTTGAGATTTGGGTAGGATACCCAGACATTACTATCTAGAACCTAGTTAGAAATACCTCAATTTGGGAGAAGGGATGACCACAGTTAGAGCTATAGGTGTTGTGTGCATAGAGTGGACAGCTGAAGACAGAAACCTGAATGGAAGTTTCAAGGGAAAGATTCTCTGCCTGGAAGCCTTTCTTCTCCCATCTACTATATGGTTATTTATTATTGAGTGGAATCCTTAAACAAAGTGGCTTAGAACTACTTAGAATCACTATGACTTAGA
>NW_008422362.1:0-312 GCF_000622305.1 Nannospalax galili | reverse complement strand
CAATGGAACAATTTGAAGACATTTTGTAGCATTGTGATGGCACATTGGGCCGTGGTACTGATACATTGGAGCATTGTGATGACACATTTGTGCATTGTGATGCCACAGAGGAGCGTTGGGATTACACGGTAGGGCATTGTGATGGCATAGTGAACATCAACATTTCACATTTCAGCATTGTGATCACACAACATGCATGTTGCTGTCACATTGGAGCATTGTGATGTAACACTAGAGCATTGTGATATCATATTGGAGAACTGAAATAACACAATGGAGCATTGTGATGGCATAGTGAGCATTTAGATGACA
>NW_008422361.1:0-312 GCF_000622305.1 Nannospalax galili | reverse complement strand
TGTCTGCACTCACCTGATTCATGTAATGGCAGTGCCTCTGCTGATTTCCCTTTAACTGCCATTACCATTCAAAAATAAAGAGCGCGTCACTGTGTTCCATGAAAGCAAGAGGGCGGGGGTCATCAAAACAAGGTGTCTCCAGATTTCCTTTATACCTCCTGAAAGATGGCCAGAGAACAAGACACTTGGGCTTTCAGGGGCACCGTTCCTTATCACACATCCGGAGCCCTCTGGATCCTCCATCTCTATCATATTTCCAGTGCCCTCTGGCTCCTCCATCCCTATCACAGATCTGGAGCCCTCTGGCTCCTC
>NW_008422360.1:0-312 GCF_000622305.1 Nannospalax galili | reverse complement strand
GTGCCCCCAGCCATTCCCCAGTGCAAGTCCATCTGCTGAGTCTAATCAGCCCGTCTATAGTCCCTTGTTTTAGGAAGGTCAGCTCTTCCTCATCTAGCAGCAATCAGTTACCAACCTTCCTTTAGAAAAGATCGGGGTCTTCTCTTCACTTTCCAAGTTCTATGCTGCGTTACTGTCTGGGAGTCTCTTGGGCCACTGTGGCCAGCAACTCAAAGGAAGGTATCTCTTGTGTGGCATTGGTTCTTGTTATGTAGCCTTTATCTATACACATGGATTCTTAAAGAAATATACTGATCAATTTAATCTTTGGTT
>NW_008422359.1:0-312 GCF_000622305.1 Nannospalax galili | reverse complement strand
AAAAAAATGCATGTTTATTTAACTCTTTAACTCAGTAACAAGGAATGACAGCAGATGATAGCTTGTCTAAAAAGCGATCAAGTCAGTGTCTGTTTCAGTCAGTGGAGTAAGGTTTCTAAGTTAGCATCACGCTGCACAATGACCATGGTGGGCAGAGCAGAACTCATTTACATCTCTTGTAGGCAGAGCTCACGAGGCATCTTCTCATGTTTTTATGAGTTTCTACCCTTTACAGTCTGAGCAAGGTAAGTCAGACAGTGCTGCTGACCCTGTGTCTCAGATGACCCTTCAACAGGCTTCTTAGACATCTCT
>NW_008422358.1:0-312 GCF_000622305.1 Nannospalax galili | reverse complement strand
GCAGGATCAGCAAATTTCCTAGACCATATTTAGGGCTCTGTACAAGACAGTGGCCACCCCTACAAATAAATGGGTGCACTTGGCTATGTTCCAGAGGAACTGTTAAAGATACAGGTGGACAGTGGTTGCTAACCCAAGTTGACAAAGGGAGAGAGGGAGAGTTGGAGGCTGCAGAGCTCCCCAGGCTACACCTTAAAGGTGGAATTTGGAGAGAGGCTGATAGTGGGATTTATATCTTTGGGAAAAGCTTGGAGTACCTGTGAATAGTGTTAAAGTCAGGGCTGTCCTCTTAGAAGTTGCCCAGAGAGATGA
>NW_008422357.1:0-312 GCF_000622305.1 Nannospalax galili | reverse complement strand
TAAGGATAATTATATTAATTACCAATTTAGGTGAAAAGTAAAACCATATTTTCCTGTAAAACACTGTTCAGGTATTTAAAAGAGCTCATTGCGTTTATGGACATCTAAAGGTTCTCACTGAAATCCAAGTAAAATCATCTTACAACTTGGAAGGTCACAGTTTTACCTTCGTGGATGGTGACACACAGATTTCAGGCTAAGGAAATGAACATACATAAAGCAAAACAATTTAGCAAGAAGTCAGAAGTGTTTCACCCTGTCCAATTTTTCTCCATTCTGCCTATATTTATATATTAGTTGTTTTCTTTTTTT
>NW_008422356.1:0-312 GCF_000622305.1 Nannospalax galili | reverse complement strand
TGAGTGGTGAAAGCTGGCACTCATTTTAGAAAAGGAATTTTGATGCAGGAACATGAAACAGAAATGACAGCTCACTGCTCCCACCTCTACTCAATAAATGTGCCAGAGCAATAAAGTTCTTCTGGTGTCAGATGTGGGCACAAAACAAGCTGCCAATTTAGAGTTGCAAGAGAAAGAGAAAAGGGCTTCGTCTTGTTGGAAGTCCTCTCCCTCACCTGAGAAATGCAAACAGCCTCCTTATTCTGAGGATTTACATAGCCATTAAGATATAGGGTACTATATACCCATTAGGTAACTATCATCATCATCATC
>NW_008422355.1:0-312 GCF_000622305.1 Nannospalax galili | reverse complement strand
GACACTCAGGCAGGTTCCCTAACTTGACTCTTGGAACTAGTTAGCTGCAGAAAACTAAGATGCACAGGTATCTCAGTAGTCTGCTGACTTAGATCCCTTGGGTACATTCCCAGGAGTGACACAGCTGGATCATATGGTAGCATTAGTGGCTGTATCAGCAGTGTGTGAGGCTCCTCTTTCCCCACACCCTCACCAGCACCTGCCATTAGATGCTTTCTTGATGATAGCCGTTCTGTCTGGGGAGAGATGGCATCCCCAGCATACTTTCAATGGCTGAGCATGTTGTACATTTTCAAGTATTTAGTGCCCATT
>NW_008422354.1:0-311 GCF_000622305.1 Nannospalax galili | reverse complement strand
GCCCAGCCCACTGTGGGTGGTGCCACCCCTGGGCAGGTAGGCCTCTGTTGTGTAAGAAATCAGGTTGAGCGTGGGCCACAGGAGCAAGCCAGTAAGCAGAGTCCCTCCATGGACTCTCCTTCAGTTCCTGCCCCAAGCTCCTGCCTCAGCTTCCCTTGATGATGGACTGTGAGCTGGAAGCCAAATAAACCCTTTCCTGCCCAAGTTAGTTTTAGTCAGTGTTTTATCACAGCAATAAAAAGTAACTAGGACAACCTTAAATAGTTCTTGAATGAGCTCCAGTGCTGGGCTCATGGAGATGGACAGGTTCC
>NW_008422353.1:0-312 GCF_000622305.1 Nannospalax galili | reverse complement strand
GGCCCTGTGCTCATCAAAATTCAGATTCTGTTGGGAGGGCCAGAAACATTTCTGTTTGTCTATTTGGGATCATACATTTTAAACAAGATCTCAGGGCAATACAGATTCAGGCACTCAGATGTTTTACATGCTTGAAAATATGGAACCGAACTGTATACTTTCCAGTATGCTATGTGGTGCCTGCTCTGTTGCAGGGGCTCCCCCATAGTCTGCAGGATATAAAGTGGTGGTAGGAGGTGGACCTTAGCCTTTGGCACAACTTTATAGGCATGTACAGGTAACCAATGCAGTCCTGCCCTCTCTCACTCTGCC
>NW_008422352.1:0-312 GCF_000622305.1 Nannospalax galili | reverse complement strand
TAGGCCTGTGGAAAGGCTAGGAACAGGGTTAGTGTTAGTTTTAGGGTTATGCTCAGGGTAAGGGTCTGTACTAGGTGTAGGCTAGGGCGAGGGCTATGATTAGGGCTAGGTTTAGTGGTTAAGGATAATGTTAGGATACAGCTAGGGATAGGACCAGGGTTATGTCTGAGGTTATGGATAGGGCTAGGGCAACGGTTACATCTAAGAATAGAGATAGGGGTCTGGCTACTAGTATTATACTAGGTTTAATATTAGTTTTAGAGTTAGAGTTAAGGTTAAGATTAGGGTTAGAGTAGGGTTAGGGTTAGGCTT
>NW_008422351.1:0-312 GCF_000622305.1 Nannospalax galili | reverse complement strand
AAATAAAATAAAATAAAATTTGTTCCTCAGTTATATAGCTTCATTTCAAATGTTCAGTAGCCACATATGGTCAGGGGCTCCCATTTAGGATGGCAGAGATACAAATATTCCCATCATCTTAGGAGGGGCTCATGGGGCAGTGCTGGTCTAGGGAGTAGATGGGTCAAGGCAGCATATGAGGTCCTGGGTGGCCAGCCATAGCATCAGGCTGTAAGTGTGAGCTGCATTGCCTACACCAAGGGCCATCCGCTCTAGGTGTGGGTGGGTGAGGCATTTTGTCTCCTATGTTGAATGCAGCAGCCAAGTCTTTTA
>NW_008422350.1:0-312 GCF_000622305.1 Nannospalax galili | reverse complement strand
TTTTAAAATATTTCAAAATGTTTATCTTTCATGTGCTGTGCTCATGGAGCAAACATGCGTTTCTGCTTTCTGCAGGAAGGGCCGAGGGACAAACAGCTTGCAGGAGAGCAGAAAATGGAATTCCCAGATGCACAGTGTTGCAGTCTCCCTACAGGTCCAGCCTAGGGGAGACTCAGGGTCCAGGCCTGGAGGGGGTGAGTGGCACGGAGTCAACACACAGACACCGGGAGTCAGGTGGAAGCAGGCATCAGGCGAGGTGCTGCAGACTTGCTTATTGCGGATATGGGACTGCCTTCTATACCCCTCTCCCAA
>NW_008422349.1:0-312 GCF_000622305.1 Nannospalax galili | reverse complement strand
CATGGTGGCACATGCCTGTAATCCCAGCACTCATGAGGTAAAGGCAGGAGGATCAGAGTTCAAGGTCATCTTCCACTACAGAGCAAATTAAAAATATATATTATATTATATTAATGTACATAGCAATTTTGAATCCAGATTGAGCTCCATGAAACCATGTTTCTTAAAAAAAAAATGACTTGGAAAGCTGGCATGGTTGCTTAGGAGACTGACTGAGGCAGGAAGATTGTCATGAGTTCAAAGTCAACCTGGGTTATATAGTGAGTTCTGTGCTTGCCTGAGCTACAGAGCAAGACCCTGCTCAACAAAACA
>NW_008422348.1:0-312 GCF_000622305.1 Nannospalax galili | reverse complement strand
CCATTCAAAATAAAAGTAAAACCCACACAGAGTTCTTAGATTCTGTGCAATGAGGGAAATGTGTGTGTTTAGCCTGTAGGGTACCGGGTTTCCTAATATTCCACAAAGGTCAAGTGCAAGATGGTTTGCAACATGGAATCACTGAGCCCTTTAGCCAGTTTCCGACACCTTTGTTTTATTTGTTCAGGAAGAGTGAGGTGTGGTAAAAATGAGAGCCATTAAGTCAGAGCTGATCAGTCTTGTCGGGGGTATAGTTGGACTCTGTGGGGCACTGCAAATCCTTAGAGGTGCAGAAGAGAAGTGAATGTGAGC
>NW_008422347.1:0-312 GCF_000622305.1 Nannospalax galili | reverse complement strand
ATTTGAAACTTCACTAAAATAAAAAGAGCTTACTATGGTGTCTGGTGAGGGTGACAATGAACCAGTGTGAGAAGCCTGGAGTCAGACGCTATGAGAGTCCTCTCCTGCCAACAGCCAGGTGGAATGCACGCAGCACATGGGCATGCGGCAATGATCACGGCTCAGAGTGCTCTGCACGCAGCACATGGGCATGTGGCAATGATCACGGCTCAGAATGCTCTCCATGCAGCACGCGGGCATGTGGCAATGATCACGGCTCAGAGTGCTCTGCACTATCTCACCCACTTGAATGTACTGGAAAAATGTGTCTGG
>NW_008422346.1:0-312 GCF_000622305.1 Nannospalax galili | reverse complement strand
GTTTCACTGTTTATTATAGATCTACTGAAATTATTAGTTCTTTCATCTCAGTTTAACTTTGATAGGTCATATGTATCTATATAGAAGTTCATCCACTCATTTCAGATTTTCGCAGTTTCTGAACTTCATTGTTTGTTTTAATGCTCCCTTTTCATTGCTAATTTTTATTAGAGTCTGCTCTCTTTCTTTTGGTTAGTTTAGCTCAGCGTTTCTTGATCTTCCTTGTCCTTTCAAAGAATCAACCCTTTGTATAAACTCTTTGGAAGGCTCTTTATGTCTGCCATTAGCATCTCGGTGTAAATCACATTACTG
>NW_008422345.1:0-312 GCF_000622305.1 Nannospalax galili | reverse complement strand
GGAAAGTTACTTATTTAATTTTGATTTAATATAGCATTATACACTAATGTAGATGCAAAGTCCAAGGAAAAGCCCTCAGATGTCCACTAAGCTATGCAGGAAATACTGACTAGTTAACTACCATGATGATCTCAAGCAGTTCTGATTATCTGTCTGATTGGTTGCTCAGAAAGTCCATGTCCCCTTCAGCCATCCTTTTGTCTAGTCTCTTCGGGTAGACTCCACCCTACCAGGTCTTGGACTTTTACTTCCTTTTTCAGGCTATCATTCTCAGCACTTGTAAGGGTGCCACATCAAGGGAGGTTCTAATGG
>NW_008422344.1:0-303 GCF_000622305.1 Nannospalax galili | reverse complement strand
GGGCCTCGCTGAGGAGCTACTGGCTGCTGGGAGGGGGAGAGGCCGTTTTCTTTAAGGGTGTGATACTGGGTAGGCTGACCAGGCTCCGGTGGGTAGACCCACACCGAAAGGCATTTGGGGACACAGATTCGACTCAATAGGCCTTAAAAGGATAGAGGAGGTGAAATCAGGTCAGAGGTAGTAAGTAGGCTGCAGATAGAGGAGGGAGTCTGAATAGGATCAAAATACAGTGTATGAAATTCCCAATATTTCAAGAAAGTTTTTTTTTTGTTTTTTGTTTTTTTTTTTTTTTTTTTTTTTTTT
>NW_008422343.1:0-312 GCF_000622305.1 Nannospalax galili | reverse complement strand
CTCTCATATGAACATTTGAAAATGGCCCTGTTCTGACTTTTTTCTAGTTCTTTGTCTAGAACTTGTAATGCTTATTACGCTTGCCTTTACTTCTCATTCACATCTCCTATTCATGATTCAAGAACTTTCTTCTCCCTCAGAGACAAGAGTTATTCAATTTGGGAGTCTTTAAGATAGACCCACTGAAGGGCTACTCCAATTGACTCACCCTATGTCCCTGATCAGAAGAAGCCAGAGCAGTCTGTGTCCAGATTCCCTATCCACACACTGGGTAATGTCTTCAGAGGATGGCGTGATAAGAATAGGAGGTAC
>NW_008422342.1:0-312 GCF_000622305.1 Nannospalax galili | reverse complement strand
ACCAGACCAATGAAGTGTTTAAGTCCTTCACTTGGACCCCATTAAGAACTAGATTTCCTGCACTGTGATGGTGATACGGTCCCCTGTCCACCTGTCATCTGACCACCCAGTGTGTGTCAAGGACTGATGACAGGTAAAGAACTCCCAATTGTTCCCAGGTTTGTCCCTGTTTGTTGACAAAGTCTACTCAACTGCCATCTGTCTGTCTTTCTGTTTGCTCATGTGGACCCACCATCCATCTGTTCGCCTATCCTTTCTGCTGGACCAGGTCCTGCCCTTTCACCATGCAGCTGGACTTGACTCTACAGCTTG
>NW_008422341.1:0-312 GCF_000622305.1 Nannospalax galili | reverse complement strand
GAAACATTCATTTTGGCAATGGTGTCAGAAAATTATGTTTCCAAAGATGCTCAAATTTTCTTACAGTATTAGAAATGAAGAAGGAATTTTGCCAAAACTCAAAAATATTTTAAATGTATTTATTACTGTTGTAAATTCAAGTAAAAAGAGTGATATGGACCAGTGCTATCCAGCAGGAACATAAGCAAGCCTTGTACAAACAGACAATTTAAGAAAAGGAAAAAGGTGAAGTCATTTAAACATTTAACAATACGTTCAAATAGTATCATTTTAATACGCAGCCAATACAAAAGTTATTCAAGAGATCTTTAA
>NW_008422340.1:0-312 GCF_000622305.1 Nannospalax galili | reverse complement strand
CATCAAATTATATTGTCTGGAAATCTCAAAAATTTGATAAAATGCTAAAAAGAAGGACGACCTTCTATTCCTAGTTCATATATAGTTTTTATTATTTTCTAGGCTCTCTATATTTCTTAATGAATTTTCAGACACACATGGCAGCGGACACCATTTTTCAAGCCACTGAGCTATTTTCCCCAATCACAGGACCACCTGTTTTCCAGGAATTATTCCCGTTAAGGCCATCCATGTCTGCTTAGCCATGCATCTTTTTAGTTACATAGTTTATGATACATTGAATAATGCATGTGACTGGAGTTAACCCCACTA
>NW_008422339.1:0-309 GCF_000622305.1 Nannospalax galili | reverse complement strand
CACACACACACACACACACACACACACACACACACACACACTGTAATCTTACCATCTCTTATTTGTGTTAAGACCTATCATGTCAAGTTAGTGTTTCCTGATGTCCTTCATTGCAAGTACATTCACTGGGGTCTAGTCAGCCTATCTAGAGTCCCTCCCTTTATGATCAGCTCTTCCTCACCTGAGAGTAATCAGTTGCCAATAAATCTCTGACTAATTTTGGGGCCTGATTTCCATTGCCACAGTTCTGTGCTGGGGTTTTGTCTGCTTGAGTTTGCATAGGCCTTGTGCATGCTGACACCATTGCTG
>NW_008422338.1:0-312 GCF_000622305.1 Nannospalax galili | reverse complement strand
CACAGTGGACAGTAACAGGGATGACAGAGTATATGGGCTCCAGTATGGGGGCAGGCTATGGGAGGATGACATTTGGGATGTGGCTATATAGATGAATAAGATTGTTTGGGATGTTCTGTGTGAAATACACAGAAATTCCATCAATTAAAAAATGAGTTATATCTGAGGAAGAAGCATAAAAATTTCCTTCATATTAATTAGTAGAGGTGAAAAACATTACCATAGAAATCTACTTGATGACTTCCTAGTCATGCTCAGGTGCCAAAGATCTCAGAAAGTAACTGACTGTGACTAGTACTAAACACACACACA
>NW_008422337.1:0-312 GCF_000622305.1 Nannospalax galili | reverse complement strand
TGTTTTTGGGATAGCTTTTTCTAGTCAAATTAGGTCTATTAGGTTTGATGCAATGTTTTGGCTTATAGTCAGGCTTTTGATTGGTAATAAGCGGTGAATGATTGATGGGAAGAATCCTAAGAGTGTGGAGCCTAGTCAAGTGGGGACTCATTTATTACAGGGGGTACAGAGCTTATAAAGGCATGTGGAAATGCCCCCTCCTGATGGCACAATGGATTATTGTGATGTAACAATGGAACATTGTGAAATCATGTTTTAACATTGTGATGGAACATTGGAGCAATATAATGGCACATGCATCCATAGTGTTGG
>NW_008422336.1:0-312 GCF_000622305.1 Nannospalax galili | reverse complement strand
TCACCTTGAGTAAGGAAAGTTTGGAAAAACAGTAATTTCAAACATTGTCTTGTTCCCATGATAGAGCTATTTGAAAATGATGCCTTTTCCAGTTTTCATGAGGATATTCAGAAACTTTTTAATGTATGATATAATCATATCTTTGGAGGAGCTGTTGGCACTATTCCCTGAAATCTGTGAGGACTTATTTCTATTACATGAAATAATGGTGTCCAGTAAATTTTGAGCAACAATGAAATGTTTTGCAACATTTTTATATTTGTAATTTATCTCTAATGTTAATTAAAATCTGAGGTAAATAACAGTCATTTT
>NW_008422335.1:0-312 GCF_000622305.1 Nannospalax galili | reverse complement strand
GGAATTCTAAGAGTCACCATCCTGATTTCAGAGTCAAGAAACTCAGTGCCATACTGACAGTATCCTTGAGGTCTGAGTGTAGTACAAAAAGCATTGACCTGCTCTGCTTCCGGGCTCACTGGAATTGGTAAAGCCATCCCATTAGAGTGTTCTTGTTGGCCATCACCCAGGGCCTACGCTTCATGTCCGGAGGCTGCCCACAGATCCTACTACATGGCTGTGACCCTTGAAATACTTTCTTCCTAAGACAAAGGGTGAGCAGTTTTTGACATTCCACATACTTTAAAAAGGGATTCCTGTCTAAGTCAGACC
>NW_008422334.1:0-311 GCF_000622305.1 Nannospalax galili | reverse complement strand
TCCACAGTTTCCTTTCTTCTCATTTGAGAAATTACTTCCTGTCTTGGCTTACCCACCTCTCTACAGTCTGACGATGATCTGGAGTTTGTCTCTGATATCACCTGTTCCAGGTCCAGTATCTCCAGATACCCTAGAAATTTCACATACTGCATGGACCACAATCCTCAGGCAAAGTTGAGAGGTCCAACAGAACTCTTAAAGGAACTCTTACAACACTAACAAAAGAGACACACCTGGACTGGGCAAAATTACTTCCTTTAGGGGCTGGAGAGATGGCTCAGTGGTTAAGAGAACTGACTGCTCTTACAGAG
>NW_008422333.1:0-312 GCF_000622305.1 Nannospalax galili | reverse complement strand
GTGTGTGTGTGTGTGTGTGTATTCATTAAGGGACTATTTCTCTGAAGAACCTTAATATTAGTATCTTCCAAAAATTTAATTTTTATTTAGTTGTTTTGATCATGATTTGAAAAATCATAGCTAAATTATCAATTTGAAAACACAAAGCCTTGGATACTCTCTTAAGAGAAAGCATCTGCTATAAATTGTTAAATGAGTAAATGTTGATGTGTTTCTTTGTCATGATGCATTTGTTCATATGGATTTCGTCTGTAGTTATCAAATGGTCCTTATTTTGTGAAAACTAGAGATTTTGTGCAAAGGAAAAAAACT
>NW_008422332.1:0-312 GCF_000622305.1 Nannospalax galili | reverse complement strand
AGCGCCACCGGACATTCCTGAGCGCCTCTGCCACCGCCAAACGGTCCTGAGCGTCACCAACTGCCAACGCCACCTCGGCCACTGAACAATCCAGAGCGTCAACCGTCAACGCCCCCCGGACGCCATATAAATTGGATGAGGCCAGAAGCCAACGTGGAATACAGCCAGTTCGGGCAGTGCGGCTGAGGTCGGCCAACGCTCCCACTGCCGCCAAATAACATGCGAGAAGCCGGGAGAGAGCACAGCAAAGAGTCCAGCCTGCCACCTTGCTGTCCCTGTGGCTTCTGGGGTGAGTGTCGGGCCAGGTGGGGG
>NW_008422331.1:0-312 GCF_000622305.1 Nannospalax galili | reverse complement strand
CTTTTGCAAATTAACAAACTGAAAGTATATTATTATATATTAGGAACCAAGAACTCTGTTACCATGAAAATTAAGAGAAGAAACATGAAATAAATTTAATGACAAGTCAATATAAGTTTCAAATAAACACTGGTCACAAATTCTACAGATTTTTAATAGGAAAAAAAATTGTAGGAAAGCAAAGTAATAAAAAACAAACAAACAAACAAAAAACAGCCAAGAGAATCTACGTGGCACTGTTTGTGATGTTGGGAAAGGCAAAGTCACATGCATCCACTCTTTTAGTGCTTCCCTTCCTCCTGTTTCTCTTCC
>NW_008422330.1:0-312 GCF_000622305.1 Nannospalax galili | reverse complement strand
CCTTCTTTTGTACACTTACCTAGGTGTCAAATATCATAGAAGGAAATGAGTGTGCTTAACACAAGCACACAGATTTCATATTCTTTGGGGCATTTTCTTCCAGCGGATTGCAAACGCGACTCAGAGCATCTTCTTTGCCTAGAAGTTTCTACCGACTGTTTGAGATCCTCCATCTCAAGGTTATTGCTCGAGCTTACATCCCAGAAACTCAGCTTTTACATGAGAAATGATATTGTTGCATTAGAAAAGAAAAATCTGAGACAAACATAAAATCAACAGTCTGAAGGATATATTTGTGAAAAGAAGCCTTAT
>NW_008422329.1:0-311 GCF_000622305.1 Nannospalax galili | reverse complement strand
CTCACAGAGATCTGCCTGCCTCTGCCTCCCAAGTTCTGGGATTAA
This sequence comes from Nannospalax galili, assembly GCF_000622305.1. NCBI lineage: Eukaryota > Metazoa > Chordata > Mammalia > Rodentia > Spalacidae > Nannospalax > Nannospalax galili. The sequence continues at coordinate 266 of NW_008422329.1, read as the reverse complement.
AAGAGTGCACCACCATGCCAGGCCAATAATTATATTTAAAAAATGACAATGTTTTATTATGTATGTACGCACATGCCACAGCATGGATGTGGAGGTCAGAGGGCAACTGTGGGAGTCCATTCTCTCATTCCATCGTGTGGATCCTGGAGATTGAACTCAGGTTGTCATGCTTGGCAGCAAGCACCCTTACCTGCTGAGCCATCTCGCCAGCCCCTATTGCTTTATAATTTCAAATAAAAAATAAAAAAAATAAGAATATGAAAGAA
>NW_008422328.1:0-312 GCF_000622305.1 Nannospalax galili | reverse complement strand
GCTTGTGGGGCTATCTCTACCCACAAGGGTCTAATAGGGACTGGTACAGAGGACAGGTCAATTTGTTCCAGAGCCCAGGACATGTACTTTCATTGAAAAGAGAGCAGGTGACATGCATGTTTCCGTCTCTCCTGCCTTCTCCAGACGTTCTGGCTCTGCTCATAACTCTGCTTCAGTCTGTCATCTTCCCCATCATTCCTAGCTCTTAGGACTCATGCTACATTTGAATAACCTTGAAAAGTGGCTATGCTTGAGAACTGAAAGTGTGCTAGGATAGTCTCCCTTTTTCTTGATCATCCTACCCTTACCCCC
>NW_008422327.1:0-312 GCF_000622305.1 Nannospalax galili | reverse complement strand
GTCTCCATTTTATTTTAAAATATGCTATTTCCTACAGAAAGACTCATTTTTAATGCAGGATATGGGTGCACTTACACACAGGCAGGCAATGTACTCATATACATAAAATAAAAATAATAACATTTTAAAAAGTACAAAAACCTGTTGTACAAATTCAAGTAGCATTCGGCTTTACAAAATTTAACATTTGAGATCTACTTTTTGTTTGTTTAAAAGAGGCCCATATTTCAATACTGTCATGGAGGGCGACAAGTGAATTGGTAAGTTCGCACCCGATTTTGGCTGCGTTATGGGGAAACTGAGATGAAAGGC
>NW_008422326.1:0-311 GCF_000622305.1 Nannospalax galili | reverse complement strand
CTGACGTGCACATGGTCGTGTCACCTGCCCACTCTGACGTGCAGATAGTCACGTCACCTGCCCCCTCTGATGTGCAGATGGGTGTGTCCCCTCCCACCTCTGTCATGCAGAAAGTCGTGTCAGCTGACCCCTGTGACGTGCACATGCTCGTGTCGCCTGCCCTCTCTGATGTGCACAATGTCGTGTCACCTGCCCTCTTAGTCTTACACAAGGTCCTGTCACCTGCTCTCTTTGACGTGCACGTTTGTGTCACTTGCCCTCTCTGCAATAAAGATGGTCGTGTCACGTGCCCCTCTGACGAGCAGATGGTC
>NW_008422325.1:0-312 GCF_000622305.1 Nannospalax galili | reverse complement strand
TTGAGCATTGTGATATCACATTGGAGCATTGTGATATCACAATGCAACAATAGGACGCCATATTATAACATTTTGAGGGCAATATGGAGCATTGTGTTGCCACATTGGGGGATTGTGAGGCGACAATTAGAACTGTGTTTGCATATTGAGCATGGTGATGACACAGTGGGTCGTGGTAATGACACAATTGCACATAGATGAGAGCACAATGAGCATTGTGATGTCACAAAGGAACCTTGTGAAGTCATATTGTAACAGTGTTTGGCACATTGGAGCACTGGGATGTCACCTAAGAGATTTGTGATGTCACAA
>NW_008422324.1:0-312 GCF_000622305.1 Nannospalax galili | reverse complement strand
TATTGCTTTGTGCATTTTAATCCTAGAAATATTTTAAAACTGCAAGTGTGTACCCTTTCTAAAGTGTTAGATTTCTGTCGTGTCTTGGTTATAGTACCCTCCAAAGCCTCATGTTTTGAAAATGTGGTCCCCAACTGGATATTGATTTGGGACAAATGGGAGCGTTAGGATAAAAAGTGACGAAGGTGGTCTCTGGGCCAAGTCCCTGAAGGTATCTTGTCCCTGGTCTCCTTCTGTCTCGGTCTGCTTCCTGCTCATCATACTGTGAACATCCTCTGCCTCACACTCCAACTGCCACAATGTGCTTCCTCA
>NW_008422323.1:0-312 GCF_000622305.1 Nannospalax galili | reverse complement strand
AAAAAAAAAAAAAATCAACTTACAAGGCAGGATGTGCCTACCGTAAAATAATGACATGAAGACTGTGGAGGAGACCACTTGCTTTCTGACTGTATTTGAGGCCTTCTCACAGAAGGAATACATGCCTGGTGCTGTAAAGGGTACTGTAAACCCATGGTTCAGGAGTCATATGCCCTGCAGGCAATGGATGCTGGAGTTGTTCTAAATGGACATGTGATCAAAACTGCCTTTTAAATATTTGCAGTTAAACCCATAGGTTAGTGGCACTCAACCTTGGCTACAGAATTCTTTCTGCCCATGGGTAACTTGTAA
>NW_008422322.1:0-312 GCF_000622305.1 Nannospalax galili | reverse complement strand
GAATCACCACCCTGCTCTGCTCCCGCCACCTCACCATCATCTTCCAGTGTGCGGCTTGTTCAGCGCCACCTGCTGGTGCCCTCCGGAGGCTTTGCAGCTGCTCTGGCTGGTCCTGCTCCTGGTCCTCACTGCAGCCGGCCCAGGCTAGTCGGGCTCAGGCTTGGGCTCTGAGTTGGTCTGCCAGGTGGAGTCGCGGTCCTGAACGGTGGAGGGCTTGTGGAAGCGGACCCCGCCAAACAGGTTGCCCATTGAAGAGGTGGTGGCAGGCTACACCTAGGGCCCCGGCATGGCTGAGCTCCTCTCGGGCAGGTG
>NW_008422321.1:0-312 GCF_000622305.1 Nannospalax galili | reverse complement strand
TCAAATGGAAGCACAAAACCTCAGATAGCCCAAAAAATTCTGAATGATAATGTGGATACAACAATTGCTGATTTCAAGTTATACTGCAGAACCAGAGTAGTAGAAACAGCACGGTGCGGCCACAAAAAGACACATTGATCTAAGGAATAGAATTGAGATCTTAGATGTAAGTCCATGCACCTGTAGCCACTCGATATTTGAACAAAGATGCTAAAAATATACATTAGAGAAAATACAGCATATTTATCAAACAGCGATAGAAAAACCGGATATCTGCATATAGAAATATTTTCTCTCTCACCTGCACAAAAA
>NW_008422320.1:0-312 GCF_000622305.1 Nannospalax galili | reverse complement strand
TCACCCTCTGGTGCATATACATGTGAATGCCCATATGCACATCCTAGAAAAATTAATGCAAAATCACATTTTCTTTGAAGTGGAGTCTCTCATTATCTAAGTCTACAGGCCAAGAGTATAACAAGGGACATTTGAGGGTGGGCAGGACCGAGGTCACAGAGAAAGTCCCCAGCACTCTCTGGAGCAGTTCTGCTGTCTCATTGTTTTCACAAACCTCACCTAGTCTTAGTGCATCTTAAATTCACCATCGGCATAAAGAACTCTTCCTATGGCACTGCCTGTGCTGGGGAGAATTTGCTGGGAAAGGAGAGA
>NW_008422319.1:0-312 GCF_000622305.1 Nannospalax galili | reverse complement strand
GAAGGACTCAGGAGCTGTTCAGGAAGATGATCAGTGGAGACAGGAATGACACACCAAACTGAAAACAGCGAGCCACAAGAACGAAAGCGGCGAGCAACCATGGAAGGATTACTGGCAAAAAGGCACCAGATGCCCCAAGTGTTACAGCATGGGGTTGGGCTTTTTGAGCCCCACGTTGGGTGCCAGCTGCAGTCACTGACCGTGGCGGCCGCTCCTCCGTTCTCATGGGTGCCGCTCCTTCGTTCTCACAGGCGTTGAGGTTGCTCCTCTGCTCACCCTGGGCTGAGGCTGCTCTTCTGCCTGCCCTGGACT
>NW_008422318.1:0-311 GCF_000622305.1 Nannospalax galili | reverse complement strand
TCAGAGGGGGCAGGTGACACGACCCTCTTTATGGCAGAGAGGGCAGGTGATGTGGCCATCTGCATGTCAAAGAGGGCAGGTGACACGACCATGTGGACAATTGAGAGGGCAGGTGACACGACCATCAGCATGACAAAGAGGGCAGGTGACATGACCAAGGGCACAACTGAGAGGGCAGGTGACACGATCATGTGCATGTCAGAGGTGGTAGGTGACACGACCATCTGCACGTGTGAGGGGCTAGGTGACACGACCATCTGCACGTCTGAGGGGCCAGGTAACACGACCATGTGCACATCAGAGGGGGCAGG
>NW_008422317.1:0-312 GCF_000622305.1 Nannospalax galili | reverse complement strand
AAGATTTTACAACTTCCCCACATAGATTCCACCAGAGAGGAACAGGCATGCAACACAGGAACCATGACAGACATTTCATACTCAAACTACAATACCATTGTGTTTTCTATTTTTCCTGTGGAAAACATGTACAGACTTGATACAATGAATGTAAAAGCTATGTTTTTGCAATAGAAAATGCTTTGCTTGATTTGATAAGCGGGAGATACAACATGACTTGTTTAATCATAGTTTTAAGAGGAGAGTGGAAGCAGAAACTGGTATATACTGGATGGCAGGGTGTGGGTTGGGCTGGGGGCTGCTGAGCTGTGC
>NW_008422316.1:0-312 GCF_000622305.1 Nannospalax galili | reverse complement strand
TGACACTCTCACATCTGGCCAGAATTGGGAAAATTAGACAGCATCCTCCTAACCCAGGGACCCCTTTACCTGACATATTGTTCCATCTTTACCAGCTACAAAGATCATTCCTCTTCCTTCACACCACCACGGGAAAAGAGAGAGGCAGAATGGATTCTCATCTACTCAGACTTTTATAATCTTTATCTTGCATAGAAACCATTTAGCATATATGTTGACTTGGTAATAAAACTAGTCCCCAAACTTTAAGCTCCAAGTTTATTACTAATCTATTCTTGTTAGATATTAAAAGTTCATACACACACACACACA
>NW_008422315.1:0-312 GCF_000622305.1 Nannospalax galili | reverse complement strand
TGGTGTCCAAAGGACTTTCTATCTGATAGAGATGTTTTATCTCTGCACTGTCCAAAAGGGCAGCCATTGGCAATGTGTGACTATTGAGCATTGAGGGGTAGCTAGTGTGAACAAACAACTGGGCCCTACCTTTGACTTATTTAAATGAATTTAAATGGCCAGTATGATCAGTGGCTCTCAGTGGACAGCAGCACATCCCTCAGCCCTCACTGTCTGCTGCCCACTGTTAAAACCTGATGGTGTGGAGGTGCTGCCCACCTCCCCTGCCTAAGCCAAGGTCTCTTGCATATATATGTAGAAATCCCTTCCCAG
>NW_008422314.1:0-312 GCF_000622305.1 Nannospalax galili | reverse complement strand
AACACTATGGCCCTCACAGTCCCCCAATGTGACCTCACAATGACCCATGGCATCATCACAATGGTACAATATGATTTCAGAATGTTCCATTATTAGGACAAATACTCCAATGTGATATCACAGCGCTCCAACGTGCCAACACTATGGCCACATGTGCCTTAATTTTGCTCCAACGTTCCATCAAAATGTTTCAATATGACTACACAATGTTCCACTGTTACATCACAGTGCTCCTTGGTGTCAGCACTATGTTACAATATCACTTCACAATCTTCCAATGTGAAATTACAATGCTCCAATATGATATCACAA
>NW_008422312.1:0-312 GCF_000622305.1 Nannospalax galili | reverse complement strand
TTTCATTTGCATTTTAGATCACCAACTTATTTTTTATTAAAATATTTGTAGGGCTTGAGAGTTAGCTCAGTGGTTAAAAGCCTGCTCTTGCAAAGAACCCAGGGACCCAGGATTGGTTCCCAGAACCTACATGGTAGCTCACACCCATTTGTAACTTCACTTCTGGCCTCTGTGGATGCTGCATGTATGTGGTAAAACATACATACATGCATGCAAACACTCATACACATAAAATAAAATGTGTGTTTGTGTCTGTGTACGCACATGCCAGAATGCATACATGGCTCAGCAGTTAAAGAGTTAGAGCCTGAG
>NW_008422311.1:0-312 GCF_000622305.1 Nannospalax galili | reverse complement strand
GATAAAGCAAAAGGGAAATGACATTGGTCTATGGCACTTCACCAAAGACCTCACACTGCTTTGTCACATTAGGCCTTTGGGATGTGGTGGCGTATGCAAGCAAAGATGGTGGAAGTTATGGCCACACCGTGGAAAGAACCTGGGGAAAACAGTAGCAGTGCCAAAGAAATGATGGAAGAAACAGAATGCACAAGTGAAATCTTTCCTAGCACAGAAAAGTGATAGCGTCTTTGCCAGGACTCTGACTTCCTAGGAAGACTGGCCATCTTCCTGTATAAGACAGCACAGTGGACAGTGGCAGGGATGGCAGAG
>NW_008422310.1:0-312 GCF_000622305.1 Nannospalax galili | reverse complement strand
GGGCTAAGGGGAATGGAGAAGAAACAGTCTTTAATATCCACAACTGCAATAAAATACTCTACTGGTATTGCAGCCATCCAGGGCATCCCTCGCAAGGGGTTGCCTACCAGTTTCATTCTATCATTAATCATCCGAAGATCTTGGCGCATTCGCCATTTTCCTGAAGCCTTTTTGATGACAAACACTGGAGTGTTCCAAGGACTGACCAAGGGGTGAAGGTGCCCCAGCACCACTTGCTCCTCCACTAGATCTATTAAAGCGTTAAGTTTTACCTCAGTCATGGGCCACTGCTCCACCCATACTGGTGGTCCC
>NW_008422309.1:0-312 GCF_000622305.1 Nannospalax galili | reverse complement strand
AATCCACTCTCTCCATTTCAGTTTTGTTGTTTTTCATCAACTTCTCCACTGCGGCTCTATCCCTCCAGCTTGCCAACACGTGGATGAGATGGATAGGTAAATACTTGGGTGTGGTATCTAAGCAGGCCCAAAGCCCCTCTCCTGCTTTTCTCCAAGGACCAGGAAGGGCTTATCTAGGCCACCACAGCAGCCCAAGGGACTCCTCGCTTCATTACTGAACAAATTTCACATGCCTGCTGCTAATCTCGCTGCCGTCTGTCTCACAGACCCCATCCCTCCCACCAATGCTTATCCACTATCACAGGAAATACA
>NW_008422308.1:0-312 GCF_000622305.1 Nannospalax galili | reverse complement strand
CTCTAATTATTAGTATTATATGATGCACCTATTTAAGCTATTATGATTCAATTTCTCTACTCTGTTTACATACATCTACAGATGCATACTATGCATACTTCTAAGGAGAACAGAAAAAGTGAGTCTAACCTCATGGGAATATAGGTAGGCAGCGATGAAAGATTCCAGGTGACACTGTGAAATCACCACTTGTCAGAGTCAGAGAGGGAACTGTTGCTCTTCTGGGAAAGATATTTCTGGATTCTATGCAGCAAGGCACAACAACAGGCAGGAAGTGGCTGGAGGAGCCCACCTGTAAGCCCTTAGCTCTTT
>NW_008422307.1:0-311 GCF_000622305.1 Nannospalax galili | reverse complement strand
ACTGACCAAAACCAACTTGGGGAGGAAAGGGTTTATTTCAGCTTACAACTCTGTCACTGAGGGATGTAAGGGTAAAACCTGAAGGCAGGAGCCTGGAGACAGGAACTGAAGTAGACTATGGAGAAATGCTGTTTACTGGCCTGCTCATCTGACTTGCTCAGTTACCCTCCTTACAGCCCAGGCCAACCTGCTGAGGGATGGCACAGTCCACAGAGGGTTGGGCCCTCCTGCATCAATTACTGGCTAATAAAATGCCTCACAGACATGGCCAATCCTACTGATGAAATTCCTCAAACCAGGTTCCCTCTTCC
>NW_008422306.1:0-312 GCF_000622305.1 Nannospalax galili | reverse complement strand
GATAAAACATGAAAACAGCAAGTAAAAATTAGGCTATGGCTTTGTTATAGCACTAAAACACCACACAGAGACTAGAGAGATGGTTCAATGGTTAATAGAGCTTCCTGCCTTCCGGTGGACTGGAGTTAGCTTCCCAGTACCCACGTCCGATGGCTCACAACTGCCTGTAACTCCAGCGCCAAGGAAAACCAATGCCCTTTTCTGGCCTCTAGGACACATACACGTGTGTGCGCACACACACACATACACACAGTATATACTTACACATATATACATATACATATAGATAAAAATTTATAAAAATCTTTTTTT
>NW_008422305.1:0-312 GCF_000622305.1 Nannospalax galili | reverse complement strand
AGTGATGGAGAGATCAGCTGCTGTCAGGATATTGTGGGATGGGTGTGATGGTAAGGGAGCTGCATGATCTGGAACTCCAGATCCTCCTGCCTCTGCCTCCCAAGGGCTAGCCTAACAGGTGTGTGCCACCATGCCAGGCTTTGAAAGCAGCTTATTTTACAAATTCAAGTTATATGTAAAGTGATACCTTTTCTTCTCAAAGGCTGCCAATTATTAGTCATTGCTACTACAAAAACCTTGGGACATCAACTTAAAGCAACCTCAATTTTTCAGGGGCATCAGTCTCTTCTCACTTAGATTACTTGCTTTGGG
>NW_008422304.1:0-312 GCF_000622305.1 Nannospalax galili | reverse complement strand
TAAGCCTAACCTTGAACATAACCCTAACCCTACCCTAACCCTAACCCTAAAACTAACGCTAACTTAAACCTAAGCCTCACTCTAAGTGTAGCGGTAGCCCTAAACCTAACCCTAAACCTACCCGTATCACTAACCGTAATTCTAAACCTAAACAAGGACCTAAACCTAACCCCAACCATAAACCTAATTGTAGCCCTAGCCATAACCTAACCTTAACCATAAAACTAAGTCTATCCCTAAACGTAACCCTATTCCTAAACACAACCCTAGATCAAACCTATCCAAACTCTAACACTAACCATAAATATGTGC
>NW_008422303.1:0-312 GCF_000622305.1 Nannospalax galili | reverse complement strand
TGTCACTAATAAATATGTTATATATAAATATTACATTTCTCTAGAAATTAAGTTACTTAAATAATGTAATTTAAGTGACATATGAGGACCAAAACCAGCAGATCTAGCTGATGAGGGAACTGGGCCATTGGGAGGAAAGCATCCCCTCTGGTATAGGTATCGTCTTATTTGGAAGAGTTGGGCTAGGATATATAAAGAAATTCTCTCCCTTTCTCCATCTGTATTTGGGACATAGAGTAAAAGGAGTAAACCCATTGAACTGTACTTTACCTACTCTCACTGCAAGCATGTTAATACCTTTGGGTCAATGAC
>NW_008422302.1:0-311 GCF_000622305.1 Nannospalax galili | reverse complement strand
GTGTCATTACAAAGATCCATTGTGTCTTCACCATACTCAATATGCAAACACAATGCTCAAGGTCACCTCACAATCCTCCAATGTGACATCACAATGCTACAGTGTGTCATCACAATGCTCCAATTTGTTATCACAATGCTTCAACGTGACATCACAGTGCTCAGAAGTGCCAACAATATAACCCCATGTGCCACTGTATTGCTCTAATAAGCCATCACAACATTACAATATTACTTCACAATATTCTTTTATGCCAAGAGAATGCTAATTGTTCCATCACAATGTGCCCTTTTGTTATTACAGTGATCCAA
>NW_008422301.1:0-311 GCF_000622305.1 Nannospalax galili | reverse complement strand
TTTTTTTTTGGAGACAGGTCTCCCTGTAACCCCAGCTGGCCTGAAACTCACTATGTAGACCAGGGTGGCCTTGAACACATAGAGATCTGCCTGCCTCTGCCTCCCGAATGCTAGGACTACTGTATTCTTTAAATTTTCTCCATTTGTAGTACTTTGTTTGCTTTGGTAGTATTCCTTGTTAAATGTGTGACAAATGTCTTCCAGTATATTTCAAATCTTCATTTTTATTTCTTTGACTATATTTTGCTATATTGAAGTTTCTGTTCAGGTTCCAAACAGCAGCAGTTTCCCCCCTCCCCAACAGGGACCTC
>NW_008422300.1:0-311 GCF_000622305.1 Nannospalax galili | reverse complement strand
ACTCACTCACTCCTCACTCACTCCTCACTCACTACTCACTCACTCCTTACTCCTCAGTAACTCCTGACTCACTCACTCACTCCCTCCTCACTCACTCCTCACTCACTTGTTCATTCACTCTTCATTCCTCAATCACACACTCACTCACTACTCACTCACTCACTCACTCCTCACTCAGTCCTCACTCACTCACTCCCACACTCCTCACTCCTCACCCACTCCTCACTAACTCCTCACTCACTCCTCACTCACTCACTCAGTCCTCACTCACTCCTCACTCCTCACTCACTCACTCACTCCTCACTCACTCC
>NW_008422299.1:0-311 GCF_000622305.1 Nannospalax galili | reverse complement strand
TTTTTTAAAGAACAGGTATCTTAAAATTGCCCACATTTTCAGATGGATTTTGGTATTTTGGGGGAAGCAATGACAAAATTTAGAGAGCAGTTTTGTCTTTACCCACAGGCTATGAAAATGAAAATTAAAGTTGGATGGACTCTTAAAAGGTATACAAGCTGAACCTGGCGTGGTGGCACATGCCTTTAATCCCAGCACTCTTGGGAGGCAGAGCCAGGCAGATCCCTGTGAGATTGAGGCCAGCCTGATCTAATAGTGAGTTCCAGGTCATCTGGGGCTACAGGGAGACACTGTCTCAAAAAGAAAAGTGT
>NW_008422298.1:0-311 GCF_000622305.1 Nannospalax galili | reverse complement strand
TTTTTTTTAAAGGATCACTTTATTGACATCAAAACAGATTCACTAACCAATGGAATAGAATTGAGGACCCAAGTTTTGAAATGGCAAAGCTTTTATCCAAGTTGAGTTTTGCTTCACCTTTGTTTCTGCAGCATACCCCTGCTCTAACTGCAGTCAACCAGGCAGAGTCACCCAGACATAAAAGCCCCACCTATAGTTCCAGGGGGTACATTGTTTCTTAATACTGGGAAACTTCCAACTAGCCCAGGATCATGTCCAGATGGCAACATCCTGCATCTCCATGGAGCCCATTGTTTCTGCATTCTGAAAAA
>NW_008422297.1:0-311 GCF_000622305.1 Nannospalax galili | reverse complement strand
AACCGTACTTAATGAAACTATAGTTCCACTGTTCAGTTCTGCTAAACCCCCAAAATATAGTCACTTTGGATAAGAGAGAAAAGGCGTTTTGTGACACATGTTGGTTTTCTCCTGGTTAAGCCCCCACCGCTCTGTTCATATCTCTCTGGGGGATCCTTGACTGCAGAATGTTAGGCTTTGCAAACCTCACTCAGCACCCTCCTCCCAACACACCTGCTGGTGCTGAGTCTTAATTCAGTCTTCATTCCTCCTTTACAATGCCTTCCACATGCTGTGATATGGGGAGCCTCGGGTACCCCACATTTGTGAGT
>NW_008422296.1:0-311 GCF_000622305.1 Nannospalax galili | reverse complement strand
ACATGACAATCCTCAGTGTGCCATAACAAGGCACCAATGCATCATCACAATGTGCACTGTTCCTTCAGAATGTCTCAAAGTGCCATCATGATGCTCCAATGTGAACTAAAAATGCTCCAGTGTGTCATCACAAGTCTCCAGTGTGAGAGCAAAGTGCTCGGTGTGCTACCACAATGTTCAGTGTGCCCTGACAATGACCCAATGTGCCATCACAATGTCCCAATATGCCATCACAATGCTCCAATATGATTTCACAATGCCTCAACGTGCCATCACAATGCTCAAGTATGTCTTCACAATACACCAATGTG
>NW_008422295.1:0-311 GCF_000622305.1 Nannospalax galili | reverse complement strand
ACTTACACACATGCAGGCAATATACTCATACACATAAATAAAATAAAATAATAAAATATTTTTTAAAACTGTAAAATTGTGTGGCACAAATATTACTGGAAACTATGAGTGTAGGTGCAATCAATAAGAGTAAAGTTACAGGACTTGGCAAAGAACAGTTGGTTAGGCCAGGAGAAACACAACAGCATGTGGTGTCCTGAAAACCAAAGGAACAAAGTTCCCCTAGAGAATGGGGGTGTTGCTTGTGACAAAAAATGCTTAAAGGTTCCAGATGCTGACTGATCTTTCACTGGCAGCAGCAGCAGCAGCAG
>NW_008422294.1:0-311 GCF_000622305.1 Nannospalax galili | reverse complement strand
ATACACATAAAATAAAAATAATAAATAAATAAATTTTAAGTGGTAGCTTTTAAAAAAAAAATGTCAGCTTTTTTATATGTCAATAACAAATTCATCGAGAAAGAAATTAGGAGAGAAAAAAAATCTATTCGCTGTAGTTTCAAAAATAGTTAGAAATGAGCCCAACCAAAGAGGTAAAAGGTATCTAAAATGAAAACTTTAAGACACTTAAAAAAGAAATTGAAGAAGACATTAGAAATGAAAAGACGGGGCTAGAGAGATGGCTCAGCGATGAAGAGTGCTTCCTGCTCTTGCAAAGAACCCAGGTTCTG
>NW_008422293.1:0-311 GCF_000622305.1 Nannospalax galili | reverse complement strand
TGTGTGTGTGTGTGTGTGTGTATGCCAGATATCAGTCTCAGGTGTCATTGCTCAAGATTCTGTCCATCTTTTTTATTTGCTTAAGACATGCTCTCTCACTAGCCTGGAACTCATCAATTAAACTAGGCTGGCTGGTTAGAGAGCCCCAAGAATCTGCCTGTCTTTGCCTCCTTAGCGCTCTTTTAACAAGGGTGTGTCACTACACCTGGATTTTGTTTTTTGAACATGGGCTCTAGAGATGGAATTCTGGTCGCCATGCTTGCATGGAAAGCATTTTACCAGCTGAGCCATCTCCCAAGCCCTCTTCGGAA
>NW_008422292.1:0-311 GCF_000622305.1 Nannospalax galili | reverse complement strand
GAACAAGAGGTAAAGAGGACACTAATGCATCTCTCAGTTCTCATCAATGAAACTCCCTTATGCAGCAGAAGGCCTGGAACACAAAAGGTCACAAATGGCCAAAGCATAGTAAGTAAGAGTCTGCAGAGTGTGGGTCCTTGGACAGGATTTCTATATTAAGCTCCACCCACCCAGGGCTCAGGGACCATTGTGGAAGAGGGGGAGTAAAGATTGTAAGAGCCAGGGAGGAGGTGCATGACCATATGAAAATACAATCCTACAGGCTCCTAGGACCTTGCTCCTATGAATCTACAGCAATGCTGTCAGCATGT
>NW_008422291.1:0-311 GCF_000622305.1 Nannospalax galili | reverse complement strand
GAGAAAGGATTGGATATGCAAAGGTACAAGAATGAGTGGTCATTTATAACCATAGGGGTTTTATAATTTCATGTAGGAGAGTTCTGTCTGTAACTTAACTGAGGCTCAATGTAACAAAATGATAAATTTCCTCATCTGCAGGAACCTTCTGATGGCTTTCTGTTCTCTCTTCAAGGAGATGAGTCTCAATTGCTCTCTGTGTTTGGAGAACAGCATGTCTGTCAAACGCTTTGCATTTGCCAAATTCTCTGAGATCCCTGGAGAGTGTTCCCTCTTCTTCACCCTCATCCTCCTCATGTTCTTGGCATCCC
>NW_008422290.1:0-311 GCF_000622305.1 Nannospalax galili | reverse complement strand
AGGAAATCCCCCAAAGAACAGTCAATAACACTAAACACAGGAGTGAGCATCAAGGGTACACAACAGCCCTATTGTGTGGTATGTAACAGCCCTACTGTGTGCTGGAGCATTTCCAATCATCCCAGGGTTTCATTAGGATTATGAAGAACAATCCTGACTCCAAAATGGTTTAGGGTCAGCAGGGAGGAGGGTGAAGTGTCCACAGAAGTCGGGAGCTTGTGACACAAAACTGTCCATGGCTGGGCAGCCTGGCAGCAATGCAGGATTGAATTCCATGCAACGCAGGTTTGTACTGAATGTGATGCAAACAT
>NW_008422289.1:0-311 GCF_000622305.1 Nannospalax galili | reverse complement strand
CAAGTATGAGTGATTTGAATCTGTGAAAGAACAAGGGCTGTACCAGGAACAGCCTGGAACCAGTTCAGTGCATATAGTTATAGCAAACAAAGGACCTTTAAACCAGAAAGAATCAGAATTTAAAAGTAGTCATTTGTATTCCAAATTGAAGTAACACTTGCTTATTTATTCTACAATATTGGTTTTTGATTAATGTGTAATTCTCATTTAAGGGTACTCAAACTTTGTATCACTAAAAGTTTAAATAAATAAAAAAAGTTCTAGGATGAACCCTGAGAATTTAAATTTCATCACAATAGCCTTTAAAAAAA
>NW_008422288.1:0-311 GCF_000622305.1 Nannospalax galili | reverse complement strand
AATGCCATGAATCCCATTCTGCTTTGTGACTAAATAAAGCTCCATTGTATGGATGGACCACGTTTTCTTTATCTCCTTATCTGCTGATGAACATCTACATGGGTTATTGTGGATAATACAGCAATAAGTATGGATGTGCAAGTATTTCTGTGCTGTGCTTAGATTCCTTCAGGTATATACCTATACAGGAGTGGTATAGCTGGGCCATATTGTAGCCCTGTTTTTAGTCTTTTGAGGACCTATCATACTGATTTCCATAATTTTTTAAAAAATATTTGAAACATGGTATCATGGTTGACTTTGGTTGACTT
>NW_008422287.1:0-311 GCF_000622305.1 Nannospalax galili | reverse complement strand
CTCCTGGAGGCTGGATGCTCATGAAACCCACAAGCAATTTGCAAGACTCTAGGACGCTCAGGAAAATTCAAAGGCTCTTGGGACCCCTTCTTCTCAACGTTTATAAATAGCAAATTAACCTTTGCTGAGAGAGAGGGAGAGGAGAGAACCTTTGGTGGTGTAGCTGCCTGAAAGTTGCACTGGGAACTCCGGTACTGCAGCTTTTCTGAGTCCATCACCCAGACTGGAGTGGGCTTTTTGGTGATGAACCTGCCCAAGTCTCCCATGCTGTAAGTAACCCCAGTCAACTCACTGGTTCAGAAAGCTGGATT
>NW_008422286.1:0-311 GCF_000622305.1 Nannospalax galili | reverse complement strand
ACACACACACACACACACACACACACATTTCAATCATTTTCTTTGAAGGGTCTTTACAAGCATCTCTCTATCATGTAGAAGGAGAGAAGAGTCCTTCTCCAATGATGACTGCATTCATTTTTTGAGTAATTATTATTAATTGGTTTTTATTGGGATAAGGTATACATGACTACATGACGTGAAATTTAACTCTTTGACATTTTACTTCACAAACTAATAACATTAATTACATACATGTTTTGTACAACCATCACACCACCCATCTCCGGAAAGTTAACATTGTGCAAAAAATGAAGCCATATATATATATA
>NW_008422285.1:0-305 GCF_000622305.1 Nannospalax galili | reverse complement strand
TGTGTGTGTGTGTGTGTGTGTGTGTGTGTGTGTGTGTGTACGTACTATGTGTGTGCCTGGAGCTGGAGTTACACATGGTTGTGAGCTAACATGTGGATGCTGGGAACTGAACCTGAGGCCTCTGCAAGACTAGCCAGTGCTCTTAACCTCTACTAAGGAATGCCCAGATTCCTGGGTGAGTCCAGCAAGAGGACTGAGATTGCTGGAGTCCCAGCTGTGGGAAGAAGAGGAAAATCAAGGAAATTAAGGGAGTGATGATTGGAAAAGAAGAGATCAAATTATCCCTTTTTACAGATGATATGATA
>NW_008422284.1:0-311 GCF_000622305.1 Nannospalax galili | reverse complement strand
GTAGTGGCCTCTGGGAATACTGCATCATCCTAGCAATCCAACACATTTTTTGAGTGGCATCTCCTTTTAAACTGACTAGAAGATGATAAGCGAATGTGCTGTAAACCTGTGATCTGGAATTTCCCACCCAGTAAGTTCACTACCTGCCAAGACCAAGAGGGCAGTGGCTTAACTCTAGGTGACACACAGGACAGACAGGTATGTAATGAGGGGGAAGAAAACACATCATTAAGCCAAAGTCTCTTTAGAGAAGAGACTAACGCTGGGAAAATAAGAGAAACTGCTCATGTTCCAGGAAGCTAACTGAATGA
>NW_008422283.1:0-311 GCF_000622305.1 Nannospalax galili | reverse complement strand
TTAAAATGGTCATGAAGTAAAGAAATAAGAATAAGCCAGGCATGGTGCTTTACACCTGTAATCCCAACACACGGGAGTCTGAGGCAAGAGGACTATGACAAGTTCCGGGCCAGCTTGGGACATATAGAGAGTACCAACCCAGCCAAGGCTAATAGCAAAACTGTCTAAAACTAAAGTGCATGTATATGTGTACCTCAGTTTGTAGACTGCTTGCCTATTATGCGTGAAGCTCTGGGTTCAATCCCCAGCACTGTATAAACTGGGTGTGGTGGTATACTCCTACAATCCCAGCACTCAGGAGGTAGAGGCAG
>NW_008422282.1:0-311 GCF_000622305.1 Nannospalax galili | reverse complement strand
ACAGACCTAAGTATGTTAACTGAGCCAGACCTGGTAGACCATGTCTACAATCTCAGCACTCAGGAGGCTGAGGCAGGATGGTTGTGAGTTCAAGGTTAGCCTGGGCTATGAGATCCTGTCCCCTCCACTCCACCAAAAAAGATGGCATGGGGGAGGGGGAATAACGAATATAGCTGTGGAGTGGGGTGCTGGAAGAGACAGTCAAAGGTTTAGGCATTGGGGTCACTCTCACTAACGGAGTGTTTCCTGAGCATGAAGAAGGCCCAGGGTTCCGTCTCCTGCAGTACCAAAAAAAAAAAAAAAAAAAAAAA
>NW_008422281.1:0-311 GCF_000622305.1 Nannospalax galili | reverse complement strand
TATGGCGGGTGTCATATTGCACTGAAACATCACATTTGCTTTATTATGAATGCTGGCACTGCAGAAGCATCACATTATAATCACCTCAAAAAGGAAATATATTCTGCATATTTTCATATGTGTTTATAATTCCACTAAACCTTAGCAGAATCAGACTCAGCAGGGACAAGAGTGACAGAAGGTTTAATGTTCCAGACTGCTTAACTCTTGGTGTGTTGATATCTAACAGAGTGGTTAATATGTATAAGGTTACTTATGGCCTGTGACCTCAAAGCATATCTTCTGACCTTATCGAAATTCCACCAGAAAAA
>NW_008422280.1:0-311 GCF_000622305.1 Nannospalax galili | reverse complement strand
GTCAATTAGTCATCCTGTGTTCAAGAGCTTATTCATCTGGGATCATGCACATTACTAACATGCTGAATATACTAAGAATTACCTTTTCTGCTTCAAAAATTAAATACTGTAAGCCCATCTTTACCAGAAGCCACAAAAAATCCTGCCTAAGAGGCATTTTATTCAGTAAGTTTGTTATCTAAAACTAATAATATAATTATGCATGAGGAAAATGCCACTTTCCTAGATAAAAGGGGAAACCTGTATATCTTGAAACTTTAAGTCCCCCATGTTACATATTTCTAATGGCTCTTTCATGTAACTAAGTAAAT
>NW_008422279.1:0-311 GCF_000622305.1 Nannospalax galili | reverse complement strand
TTTTGTTTTGAATAAACTGTCTATTACTGAGAAGGAAATAATAAAGTTACATGCTGTTATTGTGTTGCAGTCAATTTGTCTTTATATACAGTAGTGTTTGTTTTATGATATGGATGTGCTCATGCTTAACGGATATATGTTTGGATTTTAACATCAGCTTGATTCTCTTGATAGATTGGTAGAGTGACCCTCTTTATCTCTCATCTAACTACTTTTGTTTTGTAGCCTATTTTTCCAGAAATTATAATTGCAACACTTCCTTGATTGTTGTTTCCATTAGCTTGTGGTATCTTTTTCTTTCCTTTTATCCT
>NW_008422278.1:0-311 GCF_000622305.1 Nannospalax galili | reverse complement strand
TTTTTTTTTGTTCATTTGTTTTGTTTGAGGAAGGGTCTTCCTATAACCCCAGCTGGCCTGGAACTCATTACGAAGACCAGGCTGGCCTCAATCTCATGAAGATCCATCCTCCTGCCTTTGCCTCCTAAGTGCTGGGATTAAAGGTATGTCACTACTGCAGACTCAGGTCACTTTTTTACCTTCGAAGTTCCCATCCACCCTTAGGGCTCTCTGAGCCTCATGATTGGATGCAGCTATTGGGGACCAGATAGGGGTCAGGGCTAACCCCAGAGCCTCCATGCATCAGTCTCCCAAGGTGCCACTCATTCTCT
>NW_008422277.1:0-311 GCF_000622305.1 Nannospalax galili | reverse complement strand
TCCCAGAACCCACATGGTGGCTAACAACCATCTGTAACTCCAGTTCTAGGGAATCCTATGCCCTCTTCTAACCGCCATGGGAATTGTATGACACAGGTACAGTTATGCAGGCAATACACTCAAACACATAAAAAAACAATAAATAAACAAAATCTTAAAAAATTTTGAAAGATACTATTAATATTATGTCTTCAATTGTAGTATAAGGCATAAGGATCTTTTGTAAGATATAAGCAGACGGTCAGGATATTAAATTCAGGGAAGACCTCAGAGGACAATTTCCTTGGTCTGGAAAGGAAAACCACTTGCCT
>NW_008422276.1:0-311 GCF_000622305.1 Nannospalax galili | reverse complement strand
GCACGCACACACAATGTAAAATTAAGAAACAAGCATGAGCCCTGCCCTTATTGTAAGTTTTAAGAATTCATGAAAGAGATTCTTTACAACATCCATGAGAGAAGGGGGGAGGGGAGGGGCTACAAGAAGCAGAAAGTGTAATTAAACTATAAGGTTATTGCTCCACTTCTTTTTTTAATTGAATTTTTGCAAATTTCATGCACTACATCTTGATCATATTTAGAGCCCCCACCTCTATCTACACTCGCCCATAGCTCCCACATTAGATTTCATGCATTCTGTCAAATATGTTAAGGTTTATTAAGCCATGT
>NW_008422275.1:0-311 GCF_000622305.1 Nannospalax galili | reverse complement strand
CAATGTTACAATATGACATCACAAAGTTCCATTGAGACACCACAATGCTCTAATGTTCTAAAAACATCGCCCTGTGGGCTTTATATTTCTCTAATGTGACATCACAGTGTTACAACATGAATTCCATATGTTCCATTGTTACAAAACAGTCCTCCAGTGTGACATCAGATGGCTCCAATATGCCAACACTATCGCCCCTTGTGACATTCTATTGGTCCAATATGCCATCACGATATTTGAATATGACTTAAAAATGTTCGACAGTGACATCAGAATGCTCCATGGTAACATCACAATATTACAATATGACT
>NW_008422274.1:0-311 GCF_000622305.1 Nannospalax galili | reverse complement strand
TTTTCTTTCTGTGGAGAGTGCCCAATCCTGTTGCTGCTGCTGTTGCTGCTGCAGTCCTTCAGTGGTAGACTGCAGCTCCACTGGCCTTCTAACATGGACTAAATAGCAGTGACTGTAGCAATTTTCCAGGTCTTCTCTGCCAGAATGGTATTTCCGAGGCACCCAGCTATGTAGACTGAGGAGCTTCTGGGTTGTCCGCCTCTCAATTCTGCACATAGACATTGTGGACTGTGTAGCACTGTGAGCTTTCATGCTTGTTGTGTCGTTGCTTCTGTTCCTCTGCAGCATTCTTTGATGCATAGCTCCTGGTA
>NW_008422273.1:0-311 GCF_000622305.1 Nannospalax galili | reverse complement strand
TGCAGAGTTGACTTGGTAGAAACCGTCTCAGCTCAGCCCTTCAGGAAAACCTCACCAGAATTAGGTATCAGTCAATAGGACGTGAGCTTGGCAAAGATGAGCAGAAAGATTGGTTTGCTTTGTGGACAAATCTGACAGAGTGAGACCCAAATAACAATGGTTTACATAGGATACATCTTCTTAAGCAACCCAGGCTGAGATGGTGCCTCCTGTTGGCACTCCAGGCTTCTCCTACCATGTTGCTTTACTACTGCCTGGGGACCTGGGACAAGGGGTTACCACCATCACGTGCTGTCAGCAGATCCATAGAA
>NW_008422272.1:0-311 GCF_000622305.1 Nannospalax galili | reverse complement strand
CTGAAAACTATCTTGTACCACCCAATACCTCTTGGTGGGCCTGCTCCTCTGAACTGACCCCATGTATTCTTGCCTTAGCCTTAAACTGGACCGGAGGGGTCTGTGTCTTAGTACAACTAACCCTTAGAATTACTTATCTTTCAGGAGAAGAGATGGATCTTATGCTCTCTCTCCCTTTGCCTTCTTTCAACCAACACAAGATAGAAGCCATCACTACCACCATAGTCCTTCTCAGATTGGGCATGGCCGGTGCAGGTGGGATGAGCGCCTCTGCACTTGTTATTCAAGATAAAAATTACCAAGCTCTTAGC
>NW_008422271.1:0-311 GCF_000622305.1 Nannospalax galili | reverse complement strand
CAAAAGGCCAGGCATCCTGACTGGAGCAAAGCTGACATGCCTGTGATAGATTGGGGCGTGCTGTGGGCCAGGTGTGCTGTTGGCTAAGCTCGCTGTAGGTCTTGACTCACTGTAGGTCTTGCCTCAAGCTTTACCTGCTCTGTTCTCTGCAAATCTAGCAGGAGGGAATGTGGAGAAGTTGGGTACAAAGTTGCACAAAATTCCAGGCCATATAGAGCAGCCATGGGGGTTTCATGGGGATGTGGGAGGACAATCATGCTGAGAGACAAGTTTGATTATCATAACACATACTGGTTATAGAGGGAGGTGGT
>NW_008422270.1:0-311 GCF_000622305.1 Nannospalax galili | reverse complement strand
GCTACAGTGGAAAGAACAAGAGCTATTGGAGCACAGTAATGGAGCAGGGACCAGGGGACCTGGTGGCCAAGGAAGCAAACAGAAGAGCAGCTAGGTACAGAGGCCATGGGATGGGGCCACCCACAGTGTGGAAGCAGGACATGGAGATGTCCTGGACTGCTCTGTTAGGTTCACTGTGGGAGGTGTGAGTGTGGTATCTAGACAGACCTGCCAGAACCAGGAAACAGGTTGGGACTAGAGGACTTTCTGAGCTCTCGGTCCTGAGAAGCCCCTCCCTCAGTGCACTCTGACCACACAGAGATGTTTCCTCA
>NW_008422269.1:0-311 GCF_000622305.1 Nannospalax galili | reverse complement strand
GGTTCACATTCAATAATAATATTGATCTGTACCTGAAGCTGGAGTCCTTTATGAAGCACAGTACTAATAGATATCACAAATACTGACCTATTGTGTTCAACAGGCCAAGCCTCTCTTCCTTTGCCTAATAGTATTTAACATCAAAATACTATTTTAACGTGTAATAGCACTGATTCTTTTAATGACCAAGAGGAAAGTAAAGAGTCCAACAACTAGGAGGGGGTAAAGTACAGCAATGATAAATAAGGCACGTGATAGTCAGAGCCTGTGCTGTTCTCATCCTGGGGTGGTAATGTCTGTTTAATTAACAT
>NW_008422268.1:0-311 GCF_000622305.1 Nannospalax galili | reverse complement strand
CACCTATAAACTTCCCACCACATTGCACTTTCCTATTCCATGGGAACACTGAATCCTGCTCACTCCTGGAGATATGCTCTCCTTTATGTTTTATGATGGACACCCACAGGCTTCCTCCCTGGCAGCCTAGAGACACCTTGTCTCTACAAAACACCCCAAAGTCCAGCAGATCTGGCTTGCTGACATCCGACAAGTGGCTTTGTAATTTCTTGCCCTCCTCCATCCTCACATGGTCATGCCAGAGGTCACACCCTTCGAGAGCTGGTAGTCAATGATGGGTAAGATCCTGATGGTCAGGACAACCTAAGATA
>NW_008422267.1:0-311 GCF_000622305.1 Nannospalax galili | reverse complement strand
TATTGCAGATTTTATTGTAGAGAGGTCAGTAGGCCCCTCCCAATAGGTGATCTTGGTAGGTAGCCCAATAAGAGCAGGTAGGCATACCAGGTGGGCATATGTCTCTCTGTGGTTCCAGCAATTGGAGATATGGCATTTTGTACTGTACAACTGGAATCTGAACTACTGGATAACAACAAAAGTAGGGAGTCCAGTATGGCATTATTGGACCAAAAGGTAGGTAAATAGTATATATTCCCTGCCATAGGCAAAACCATAGAGGGAAAAGGAATGGCAGCCCTTATGAGTGGGAGACAGGCTTGAGCCTAGGG
>NW_008422266.1:0-311 GCF_000622305.1 Nannospalax galili | reverse complement strand
TTCCTTCTGGCAACAGTGCCCTGAGCCATAATTACCAGTTTTTTGGAAGTAGTGTTGGGATTTATCAGACAAAAAGTTAAACAGATTTAAGCACAGCACTGAAGAGAGGCCACACGTGGACAGGACACTACATACCCACCAGTGGTGTGGGCTTCTCAAAAAAGTAACCTGACTACCATTTTCCACCCTAATTATGTAGATGAGGAAATTGAGGCTAAGAAAGGCTGAGAGCTGTCTAGTAAGTGACCTAGCTTAAGAGGTCTTTCCTAGAAGGAGGGGGGCCATATTTCCTATTCACTGCACACACAGAG
>NW_008422265.1:0-311 GCF_000622305.1 Nannospalax galili | reverse complement strand
CTCCCTCCTTTGTGGATCCTAGCAAGAAGTCCTTATAAGTGAGTGCATATCCTGAAGCAACTACAGGGACCAAGAATATGGAAGAGAAATAGGGAGTAAAAGGGAAAGAAGGAACCCCAGAGAGAAGAACAGTAGGATAAAGGTGTTAATAAGGGAGGAATATGTAAAAAGGGGGTAGTTAAAGGGGGGGAGGGAGCTATACAAAGAACTATGGGAATAAAGGGGAAAAAATTTCCCAGACACAGTAAAAAGTGGGGGGAGGGGGGCTGGAGAGATGGTTCAGCAGTTAAAAACACTGGCTGTAGTTGCAG
>NW_008422264.1:0-311 GCF_000622305.1 Nannospalax galili | reverse complement strand
AATGTAGGCACTAAGAGCTATAAACTTCCCTCTTAGGACTGCTTTTAAGGTATCCCAGAGGGTTTGTTGCATTGTTTTCTCATTTTATTTTGTTCTGGGAATACTATTATTTCTTTCTTAATTTCTGCTTTGAACCATTTATCATTGAATTGTGTATTGTTTGGTTTCCATGAGTTCATGTAGTTACTTGAACTTCTTTTGCTGTTGATTATAAGCTTTATTGCATTATGGTCTGAGAAAAGGCAAGGAACTATTTCAATATTTTTTTGTATTTGTTGAGATTTGTTTTGTGTCCCAGAATGTGGTCAATT
>NW_008422263.1:0-311 GCF_000622305.1 Nannospalax galili | reverse complement strand
ACAAAAACAGAAAATACCCTATTATTAAGTTTATCGGCACATGAGAAAAACAGAGTCTTTTAGCAAGAAAGGAAGATAATAGCCATTGGGAATTTATCAATAATATCTGCCTTGTATACAAAGAAGTGTCACTGCCTAACGACAAGGCATTAAATACAAAAGCAGGGGAGGCTGAGGCGATAGCTAAGTCAGTAAAGGTGTTTGCCTTGTAATTATATCTCTGCCTGTCAGTTTCTCCCTCTGTCTCTGCCAGTCTCTACTGTCTCTGTCTCTGTCTCTATATCTCTCTCTGTGTCTCTGTCTCTGTCTCT